>NC_071982.1:6480306-6490997 GCF_026283585.1 Hylaeus volcanicus
GGACCCAAAAACACAAAAATAGCATCAGGGTGGACCCAAAAACACAAAAATGCACCAGGGTGGACCCAAAAACACAAAGATGGCGCCAGGTGGACGCAAAAACACACAGGTGGCGTCACGTATTTCACTCTTTATCTTCATATCTCTATTAAAAACTACATTCCACGTTAATGAAAAGTCCTTTCATCCTCGATTCCGTTCTCCATTGCTCCCTGTCTAATTTTCAAACAGCTTAGGTAAATCGGGTGGCTTCAATCTTCAAAATATCCAAGCTCGCTTCGTTAAACGGCTTTCGATTGCACTCACAAAGGGTAACGTGGCTGGCAAAGGGAGCCGGGGGTGAACGCAATCGAGAAAATCGCATCAAACTACCGCCTTTTCGAATAGTTCGTTTAAATAGTGAGCTATGCGACTTGACTCAATAAAGACGAGCCCGCGTGCGCGGGCGCGCGCTCATCGCCCCGGCTTGAATACACATGAAGCATAAAACGAGCGCGGAACAGTTCATTCGCATCAAAGAGAATCGGAATTAAACGGAGATCGCCGAAGGCAACTCGATTGGCTGAGCCACTTTCGCCGCACAAAGTGACATGCGTTTTATTAAAAATGTTCTGTTGTCTTTCAAGCCGTTCTCCGGCTGTTTACGCTCACCTGCAGCGCGCGCGTAAACGTTAGGCCCGCAGCGACGAATCACTTTGTCCCTCGAACCATGAAATTATCACACGAACCACCGATTTATATAACCCACACGCCACAAAATTTAAATCTCGTTACAAGGGAGGCTGATTCAGCTCTCGTTAAACACTTTGCTTTCTCGATGCTTTCTCGAATCGTTCGACGATTGCGACTGGATAGCAGTAACCTTGGAGCACAAGAATCCAATTGTTATTTTAAGAAAAATGAAAATGCGAGGCGAACAATGCAACGACAAACAAGGGCTTGAATTTCAACATTTCAAGGAACATCAAACATCGACTCCCAGTCGCGGTGGGAACAGGGTGAGAACCCCTGCGTAAGTAATGAGTGTGGATAAAAGAGATTAGACGGCTGAGTTCTCCGCTCCGGAGGCAGAAGCAAGATTTATTAACGACCTTCTCCTCCGGTGTGCGCGTTCTTTCCGGCGTGTGTGACGATATCCGTCCAGCCGCCTCGTCTTTTGACACGGCAGTCGCGATGCATGCCCTCTGTCGCGTTTCTTTCGTTTCTTTCCCTTTGCGAAGGTTCGCTGAGGAAATCGTTATGTTCCAACGTTTTTGAAGCGTTTGTGAAAGCCGAGGCTGGCCAGCAATTTCGATGTAGATTTCTGATGGTCCTTTCAACGCGGTGGAGGGATCGAGGACGAAGGATCCCTCGACAGAGTCTGGGTGCTTTTTGATTTCGGACGGGTCTCCCTTTTTTTCTCGAGTTATTTCCAGACCGATATTGTTGCCTGGTTGGGCAAGGTCAAAGGGCGAAAGAAAGCAGATCGGAGAATATCATATTTTTCGACAGGGTAGTTTTACGGTTATACGGCTGGGATGGATGTTGTAGATCGGAAACTGTCGTTAGGTTAACGTCAACTTTAAACAAATTTACTGGCTGACATCGCACACGCTCGAGCTAGATGGCGCTGGGGAAACGTAGCGCAACGCGGTAACCCAATTCGTCGCAGCAATTCGTTCCACCCCTTAGAACGTGCCACGCCACATGCCTCCCGGTAGATAATTTTAATTTTCCAAGAACAATTTTAACGACTACCAGCCGCGGTCATAAATATCCCCGACTTCGTGATTCGAAAAACGACAGGGAGTTCTCTTCGTAGAGAGAGAGAGAGAAAGAGAGGGGGGGGGGGAGAAAGGGTACAAAGTGCTGCATCGAGATGTCGCGCAGGTAGCCCATGTACCGATCCTCCATTACGGAATCCTTAAGAAACCCATGTGCCAATCTCCCATTATAGGACCTTCAGGATTTCTCCGGTAGCAATCTTCCAGCGTAGGGGGGTCTGTCCTCGTTTAAGCGTCGTCATCAGAATTTCTCCGCTGCAATCTCCCACCGCAAAAGTCCGTGAATGGACCCAGAGCCTTCAGGACCTCCGCGTAACAAGCTCTACCCGCTCCACTTCCCCTCGCCACGGGCGAAACCCTGAATCGACTCGATTCCCGGCGAAGGAGGACAGAAGAAGAGGTCCTACAGCGCCTTGTTGCGTGTCTTACACGCTGGTCTTAGCATTATCCCGGCTCGCCATGGGAATGTTTACACGCGTAGCCGACACCAAGTAGGCGGAACACTGGAAGCTCGTGTAAAAGTGGCACCGTGATGCGAACGAGATCGAAACGATCCAATATACTCGAGCCGCGCGGAGCGTGAGCCGTGCACCTGCCGGCCAAAGGGATTCGCGATCGAGCGAGACCGAAGACTAGCCCGTCTAACCGGTACCGGCTTCGTAAAATTCCCAACTATGCACTTAGCGCGACCAGCCGCCACGTATCGGGTGTGTCACGTGGAAAACGAGTCTAAGGAACGAGGGACGCTCCACGGTGGTCTGGAGAACGCTACTTTAAAGCCGCCTATTAAAAAAGGAATGTTAAAGCTGAGGATTTTTTGAGGATCTTTTAAGGATTCTTCAGTGGCAAGGAATCGTCGACGAGTCGCGGAGGAAGGTAGCGCGAAGTTTGGAAGGCTGTCCTGGTGAGAGATGGGGAAGGCTGGAAATGAATATTTTTCAGGCAGACGTAGGGAGTGCATCTGGTACGCGTGTCACGTACCACGTGATAACTGGTGGTTTGTAGAGCTGTGGAATACGTGAGGATGCGGGCGACCCGCTATCACTCTTGGCGATGTTGTTCCCTGTAATCTTTGATATTTGACGTCCCCCTCCGTCCATTTATTCCCCGATTTTCGCGCTACCAAAAGTCTCGAGTCCTCCTCGGGACTAGTCGGGATAGTCGTGATGGATGCAGGAAGCGGTTAGTCCCCCAACCCGGGGGACCCCGTCGAAGTACCCCAATCAGCGGACAAAGTAGCCTCGGTGAGGACTTCCAGCGACCACGGAATGCAAAGTGACAAACGACGAAGCGCAACGCGAAGCGAAATCGTCTTATCGAACTGTTACCGCTAACTGGGAGCCAACGATTCGCCGCGATTGGAAACAGAACACAGGGCGGAGCACTTGTTACGCCAAACCGGCCGCCAGAGCAAACAAACC
Organism: Hylaeus volcanicus; assembly: GCF_026283585.1. Classification (NCBI taxonomy): domain Eukaryota; kingdom Metazoa; phylum Arthropoda; class Insecta; order Hymenoptera; family Colletidae; genus Hylaeus; species Hylaeus volcanicus. The sequence continues at coordinate 6,483,491 of NC_071982.1, forward strand.
GATCGGGCGGGTCGCGCGCGATACGGACCGGGGTTCCTCGAGGGCTTATTATCTCAAGAAAGCGAGGAACGCGAAGAAGGGAAGGAAGCATCCTCGCTTCCTCTTCGGGGCTCGTTAATCCGAACCCCTCCTCGCGAGAGATGCCTTCTTTAAGCGGGAAATAATTAAATTTTAAATAACGAGAGAGTAGTTAACTCGGCGAGTGTAGGGACATCAACCAGCGGTCGTTCATCTTTCGCGAGGCGACCCGCTGACTCTCGATGGGATTAATTCAGGAGTTGGCGAATCGGAGAAAGAGAAATTGTGTCTGGCTGAAGAGGTACCGGCCGCCTTATTCCACCCACCTACCCTCCACCCTCCCCGGTCGCCGTAGCAGCGTCGCATTCAAGGCGAGTTCACGGGAACTGCGTGCGGGCAGACGGTGGCTGGCTTGAATGGCTCCTTTCCGGCCATTCCGCCTCAAAGGAGAACCGAAGCAGTCAAGATTTGCGTTTGTAATTAAATATTTGCCGGCGGTTAATTGAGTCGCGCTGTGCTTTTATTCCAATTTCTGCACTTAAACGAAACGACGCGGTGCCGTCGCGCCGCCTGTCGCGCCGACACTCTACACGGTGTTCTGGAAATCGTCGTCGGGAAACTGCAATTAGGGTCGAAAGTTTTTCAATGAGCGCGATTCGATATTAAACGCAGTCGGAGCTCTCCCGATTCCGTCTGCGTGCGGCTCGCGTTACGGGAGCAACCGAGGAGCGTGCCGGCAACAAGGAGACAGCTCCAAACATCGATGTGCTACGATACGAAACGGAAAAAGACAAAAAGTTTCAAAAATCTGAATTTTAATACGTGTCTTTTAATTTCCCAAAAATATGTAAGAATGGAGCTGCCTCCTGATTCGGGCACAGCCTTCGATTATCGTTGTCTATCGATGGCGAGACACGCGTTGCGTTACTAGGATCGTAGATAACTTTGCGTACACGTGGTGGGTGGGTGGGAGGTGGGGTGGGTGGGGGTGGGGGGAAGGGGTACGTGAAGTACGGCGATGTTGTTCAAGTTACCGCGAACTTTGTTCCTGAAGTCGTTAACAAGCTTATTTTTCACGCGAGGACGCCTTTCCTTTGCGCTTCCTGCTGTATACCATCGCGCGACGTGAAATTAAAAAGCTGCTCGACGCTGTACCATGTATTATAAATCCGTCAACGGGAAGGCTTGAACCTTTCCGGACCGGCCGGCACGATTCGTTCGAATAAAACACGAGGCACGTAGCCCCATCGATATCGTTCAACGTATAACCTCGCGCTGCGAATCACGGCCACGATATCTCCTGGTGGCTTGTAAAGCGCAATGCACGCTTTACTGCGATCTCTCAATAAGCTGGAGCGTCATTATCTCGATGCGCGGCGTGCTTAGAATGCAAACGTGGAACAGGGAGCGGGGGAAGGGAGGAAGGGGGGACCGCCATCGTGATCGCACCGCGTGCGCGACTTAAATGCATCTTTGTACGTTGGACGCGTGTGCAACGGTCCGTGCCTGTCTGCATGGAAAAACCGCGGACGTCTGCTACCGTGTAACACGTTGCAGCTTGCGGGGATATTTATCTCGTCTCGTCTAACCTCGCCACGGTACGGCCGTGTTGTAACGTAAGCATGTCCGCGACGCAAAAATACGGGACCGTATCTCTCCTCGTGTAGGCGGTTGTTTTGGACGTTTTCGGTGGCTGCACGGTTGGATGCTCGCTCGATTGCATTAAACTGTGCCATTGTTGCTGTGTACCGCGGGGAATGTTTGATCGAGCAGAGTGACAGTCTTTTCTGGCTCGCATTCGGACGGGGGGTCGAGTGCTTTGTTGCCGACGGGGGTTCCTGCGCTTGGGGACGTATGTTGACGGAGAGGTTGTGGAAATCTGAAGTGGAATCAGATAGCGAAGTAGGTATTCCGAGTGCGATAAGTTAAATTCGTGGCCGTGGAAGTATTCCGAGTGGTCTGATCCTTTCGAGACTGCGTAGTTTTATCTTCTTTTGCGAATCGGTAACGTAAAACGCTTGGTCGGTGAGGCAGATCGGTTTATTGGTAATGCAGAGCCATCTGTCGATACGTTCTTCGATCAGCTAGGGTTCTACGTTATCGACAGGATTCTATACGTTGCCGATAATACTCTGCCATACCGAGGGCGCTTTCTGGTCTTGGTTATTTAGGACTGTTTGGACACTTCAGTCTCATTATGAAAACCAGAGCAACTAATGTGACGACGTCGCAGAGGATTCCAAGTCTAGCGTGCATTAGGCACGTTCGAATCACGTCAACAGAGGAACGTTAACAGACCGTAAAGGAGCTCGTATCGGCAAGAAATCCCGGCTGGTATCCTCGATGAGATTTTGGTCCAATAAATGCGACCTCGGTACCTCCTTTGCGGACGCAGTTACTCCCGTGTACGACTTCCGAAATTGCTTGCGTCGCTCCCTCCAACCCCGAGCACCCCGGTTAGATGGAAGAGCTCATCGTGGAGCAGGGGCGCGTATCGGTATACACACCGTCGCACGTTTACACCGTCGTGTCGCGCAGTACATATTATTGTGTGTATTAGCACTATGTATGTTTATTAGACGACGACATGTATACCGTGCAGTATGTTGGTTCAAGGGTTCGGGGTCGTTACGAGGGACCTCGTTAGCAGCGAAATTTATATTGTGCCCGGGCGTATGTAGCCAGCCAAATCTTGCTGCATGTTACGATAGTGATCCTGCAGCGACACGACGTTTCGCAACTGCTGATGGGAGGCTGTACTTCAGACCGACGGAGGCTGTCGTTAAGTTATGGACGATGGGGCGTCACAGAGGTTCCCCGATAACGGTGTGACCAAATTTTCATCGATCTATCTTAAGGAGTTCTTGCGAATCTAGTTACTTCGTAAAATACAAACCCACGATTCGAATTAGAAAACTCTCTCGTGAACCAGGGAACTCTTTTTAATTTTTACCAGATTTTATTTTTGGATCCTGGGTCAGGAACGGGGCGGTTAATGTTAAAAATCGCGGCGGCGAAAAACAGTGTCCCTGGCGAGGAATAAAAATGAAACGAAGTCTCCGCGTTCGCAACAATAATTAACGCCGGACGGCTAGCGAACATTTTAACGAATCCGCTAAATGTAACGACCTCATCAGTTTCGTGGACGCAACCGCACGCAGCGTTATAGCGGAAACTCTGGCTGGCGGTTCCTGCTTCATGCATAGGAGAGCGCCTCCCTGGACCGGATGTTTTTATTTCTCTACGTTGCTGTAACTTCGCGACTCGTACTTCAGCCTTGCACTTTTCGGAACGGGGTTTCCTGTCGCAGCCACGTCTCGATCGTCCCAGCGAGTTAATATTTAGAATCCACATTCAAATAGGAAGGATTTCGAGAAGGAAGAATTTTCCGTGACCGCTTCACCGTAAGAAAAGACGCAGTCGAAAACGTTTCCTGCTTGTAGGAGGAATAACTCAGGCCGTTTTATTGGTGTTGCAGACTGCTCAGTCGATAAATCCGTCGATCGGTTAGGGTCCTACGTTGCCGACAGAGTGCGCTACATTACCGACGATTACTGTAAGGTTAAAATCAATTACCTCAGACCATCGACGAGCACGGAAGAAGAAAGAATCCAATAGAAGAAAACTGAAGGATTACAGTAACTTGACGGGTGGGAGGGTGTTGTAATAATGCATTCCGGAAGCGAAGTTTTTCTCGTTGGCGATGTCTAAGTCGGCAAACTTGTAAAGTAGTTGAAACTGTCCCCGAAGTGGCCCGGAAGTAGACGTAATTCAACTTTCATGCCTGAAGAAGGAAGATGGGGCAGGGGTAATAGACGTGAATCGCGGCAAGTTTTGCGAGCGTAAGAGCGTCAGGGGGCGCGGTGCGGAGTTTAGGCGTGGGGGGGGGGGGGGGGGGCGGGGGGGGGGGGGGGGCGCCCCCCAAGAGATGGGCGCTCGGATGCATGCACTCGCTCGTTTGTTGTACAGTGAAGTGGCCCGCCAGTAGAATAGTATGTACAAAGGAGCATCGTCGAGCGGTTTTCTTTCTTTTGCTCCGTGCGGTTCGTGTGTTCTATGCGCGAACGCGGCTGCGATCGGGCCATCGATATACGGCTCGCGGTTAATTTCATGGCCGAGTAATGATCCGATGGCTCGTTCGTTGCCCCGCTGACGTTAACGTTGGCTTCTGTTTGCTGGCAATCTCGCCGCGCAAACACCTTTGTTTTGCGACGGACTTCTTTCGAGCACGCGCTCCTTTCATCGTTGAATTTATGTGTGTTTTAAAACTCGCTGAACACGTTTGTTTTTGCTCCGACCTCTGCGGCGGGTTACGCGGTTTACTCGCGAGCGAGGCTTTCTGACGTTGCGGCGTCTGCTGTTTTGGATGGAACATTTTTCACCGCCGCGAAAGCTACGGGACTTTGGAGACCATTTATTATGAATTGCTGCGTAAACTGGGACGTTTAGTTAGCTGCGCAAGTTTGTATACGTGGAGGAGGATAAGTCGGAGAAGGGAATAGGTTGGAGGTGTTCTCGGACGCAATTAGCTGAGACACTTTGATGAAGAGGCTCGGTAAATGGAGGCTAGGTCAAATCCAGAGCGGCGCCATATTGGCATTAATAGTTCCAGGTCGCGACGTTGATGGCGCTGAATCGCTTCGAGGAAGTGGCGCAGATGGCGCTGCGTTTGCACCTTATAAATAGTTTATGCTGACAACTTTTTCGTATCCGAATGAAGTGTAAAAAATTTGTATCTTTTCAGAGATTTACGTTATTTCTCCGCAACACAAATATTTCTTTATAAAAGGAAGCTTTGATCTACGGGTTCAATTTATTCTGCGTTTAAAAGAACTTCGGAAGGGCTAACCTATATACTTCTTTGTATATATTATCATTTTTCACCTTGTACAGTTCATAATTACGCGCCCTTTGAACCGCCATTTTCAACGCACGAATTCCTTTTATCCCATGCTTCGCGTTCTTAGAAATCCCTCAGGTTCTACGTGTCACTTAGTTACAAATTTTTACTGCCACGAACCTAACCCAGTTGCGAACTTTTCATTGCGTTATACTTCACTGTCCGGAGCTACACATTCGTTTTTACTGTCTGTCTTTTCAACGTGTACGACTCGCCTCGTTACGAACTTCCTATGGGTGCTCGTATTGCTACCAATTTCCCGGGGCACTTCTCCTGATGAAAATTTCTGGGTTTACGAAGTTACTAAGATATTCCACGCGAGGCACTGTACGCACTGCGACGTCACGTGGCCTTGATACCCAATTTTCCAGCGGTCAATTTCCAACTTCGAATTACGCGATAAAATTACGCAACGTAACAAAATATTGCCAGCCAGCGAACCGGCCATAGTTTCCACGGTATTCAATTTTTGTTCCCCGAAATCCTCAAAAAGTTACAGCCGAAAAACCAGAAGCCCGGCGGTATGATCCGCTCGTGTTTTCATCCCCGTTTTTTTACACGACTTACCCGCCAAAGGGCGGTGGGCTTTGTGACCATTCGAAGCGATTCACTCTGGCAAACAAAATTCTTTCGCTCTTCCACGTTCGAAATTCAATAGAGAAAACTACAAACTTTAAATCCTATCCTTCTATTATATACACGCAAATTTGTTTCTATACTATTTTTACGACTTCAGAAACGAACAAATATTGGACCGCATCGTTATAAAATACATCGTCGTACGATACGATTTCACATCCCCGCGAAAAGCCCCTACGAAATACTAGAGTGTTCTACGAGTGTATTCTACACGGTCCAACAGATGTCGCAACGGTAGCCGAGCATGTTTCGAATCGGCGCGCATTCATCGGGACGGATCCTAAAATCCCGTAGCTTCGGGGAATGCGTCAAGTGCGGCACGTGCACGTCTATACGTGTTCGCGAGTGTTCGAGCACGTCGAAACGTCACACGAAGTTGGGATCGTACACACATCGACCGTACTTACGGGGACTTACGTAAGGGCGCACGTAAGTGCAGCAAATTGCTCGTAAAACGTGCCCCGGGTGTTAATTTACCTGGCAACGTCAAAGTAAATACGGAATTACTTTCCAGCCGTAAGTAACACAGGTCTGGACGTGCGTGCCCTCCATGTAGGATATCGCGTACGCGGTCCCTTGCTGTCACGAGAAAACGCGGTTCCCAGGCTTCTTTAAATCTGACCAGGCGCAATTGGAATACCGAAGCGTCGCGCTGGGAAACGTGAACCGGATTTGCGTCGCCTTTTTACTGTAATTATTGCGCACGCGAGACGATTTGCATTCGACGCTCTCTTCCGTGGCTCGTAAAACAGTCGCTGAAATAGCAACTTTGGAAATTAGGTATAAATGCGCCGCGAATGAGCTTTAGACGGTTGTACGCGATACGTGTTACCGGGTTGTTTACCGTAATTATGATAGCGAGCTGCTTTGTATTCGATGAAATAGCCCCGAGATAGACATTGCATCAGTAATTTTCCAAACGAACGTTATCCAATTGGAGGTTGTAAATGACGAACCTAACCTGTTGAGTCTATGTCAACAACGAGAGATGCGTTAACCACCCGATGCTAAAATCTTCCATCGAATACTTTGTATTTAATGCACGAGGGGTTGTATCCATCAAAATTTTCTCGTTTAACCAAGCCCTAGAGCGACCGAAACGCGGAATATTTTCTGGGCCATCCTGATACTCGTAAAAGCATCGGAAGAATATTTTTCACGGCGATAAAGCGTTTCCGCGAAATGCTGCGCAATTAAAATCCAGGTGAAACCGCGTTTCGCCCCGAAACTCGACGATGTTATTCAGCGTTTTTAACGCGGCGCGCGCGGCTTAATATTCGCCTCGATTAAAACGCGGCGCATCAGCGACACCGCGTAATTGGAAAACGTGACGTTTGGTAAATACATCGCGCGAATTTTCATCGAACCGACCGGCAAAAAGTAACCAACCAGAGAATTAATTAAAGTTAGCCAGCACGATGGCGGGATGCACGCGTAATTGGTCCTCGCGAAACAAATAAAGGGAACGCAACGGTGAGCGCAATTTTTGAAATGTTAATGACGCGCATTTCCAGCTCTGTTCCTTCCGTGTTTTGTAATTTTTTATCGCCCGCGTTTCGCTTTGAGGTATAAAGTTCAACAACGACCCTTGACAATTTTTGCTTTTCGCTGTGTACACGTGCGTGGACCAAGCATTGCCAAAGGGGTTCTTCAAACGAAATGTATTTGTTTATTAAACAGGAAGAGCTGCATTTTGTCGCGCGATACTCAGTAACGTTCAACATGTCGTAACAGTAATCCTCTTTTCCTTGTACTTCGCTAGAATATGGTCAGAAATGAGAACATTTTGTCGTTTCTGTGTATTCTATTTGAATAAAGGATGAAAAGTTGCGAAGAAACGATGTGCCGCAAACGAACCGTTTCCTCGCAAAAGAACGTTGAAGTTAGGACACATCAGGTTGCGAGGAGTTACCGTAGAAGGCACCATAGATGGCGCCACGCTGCGGGTTC
>NC_071982.1:6491007-6502671 GCF_026283585.1 Hylaeus volcanicus
AGGAGTTACCGTAGAAGGCACCATAGATGGCGCCACGCTGCGGGTTCCCGCCCATGCGCCGATCTACGAGCTCTGATTGGCCGGAACTTTGACAGTCTCCTACGAGAGAACGATTCGTTTGCGACGTGTGGTTCGTTTTCAACTTTCTATCGTATTTTCCGCTAGAATACGTTTAAACAAAAAATCAAAAAATGTGTACTTAAATACCGAGGTGATAAATTTCCCATCCGATCCCTGCACTCGACTTTCTAACGATCGCAATTAGAAATTACAGTGTGCTACTTTGCGAAAACCTGTCCCCTTCGCGCTGCTTTCGCCGTAAACACGCGATGGCTAACCGCGACGACTCGGAATGCAAGGAACACGAATCCCTCGAGGAGCGGGGCGTCATACGCCATACGTATCGCCATATAATCGTCCTTCGAGAGCCATAAGGTTGTGCAGTGTAAGTCTGTTGTCCCATCGTAAACGTATCGCCAGCCACACGCGCGCACAGACCGATAGCTTCATAAAGCGGAATGGTCGTCTCCTCGTAATTCCAGGGTTACTAATTATCCTTGCCAAACAGTACTTTCGACGAATGTTATCGCAGTTCCTGCTGTCGTTTACGGCGGGTGGACATGAAAGTTGAGGCCGGGTGGACTCGCTTCACGGCGGTAGTCACGTGACGACGTATTCATAGCTGGGAAATTAAGTGGCTGGAGTGCCAGGTGTGGGCCAGTTGAAGGACATACTTCGATTCCTTTCATTTTAAAGTGATTGGCTCTCCTTAGATGTCACTGCACCGTATCCATTCTGTCGAGTGATGACTATATCAGACTTGACTCGGTTGGTCAACGCGGGTCACACGAGGACAGCGGTTCCTAGAAGGGTAGTGGCATTCGATATCCAATCGATATTGTCTCAATTAGAGCTGACGTCAGGCTAAGTGTCTCGAGTAGGAACGAATCCTGGACACGCGTGCTCAACGAACCAGGGGCATCGCGTTTACGCATAGGTAGTACAGAGCGTTCTCAGCCTATGGGAAATTATTTCCAGAACCGTCGACGCAACCCAAACCAAAATTGATGGGCAACTACTATCGTTCCTGGCGAAACAATGCCAACGAAAGCATTGGAAACGACACGGTGTTACGCGCGATCGCCCACTCGGATTCAATTTCCGCGTTTCCCGTGGAGCGGCACCACGCTGCACCATCGTTTCCCTGGCCGCGAGATATCGATATATGTACATCGTTTGCGCCGACCGCAGCGGGGGGGTGCAAACGGAGAGGAGCCACGGCTCTGCTTAACATTCGGCTCGACACGCCCGCTGATTGGCTATTAATTATCCCACCGACAAGAATAACGATTAACTTGGGGTATCGCGTGTTTGCTCGCCGCGCGACCCCACCCTCCCTCTCTCGATCCACGCTCGCGCGGCCGTGGATCGATCGTGGATCAACGAAAGGGCCCGCGTCATAAATCAAACGCGTCTAGCTCGTAAATTCGTCCCGGTTGCGGGCCGTACTCAACGTTCGATCATCGATCCGTCCGTCCGGCGGTTTTCAGCGCTAAAGAGCCGGTTGTCGAGCAAAAAAAAAGCGAACTCGGTAATTGAGAAGTTGCTAATTGATTCGGTGATGGATAGCGATTTTTTTTTAGCGGGACGGCGATGAGAGAAAAACGAGGCGACGGAATGCGTGTCGGTGGCTGGAAGCGGGTTCAGAGATTCTGGATAAGAGGCTTAATTGATTCGAGAAGACTGCGGTTAGGCGAGACCGGTCGGGGTTCAATCGCGCACGTAGTTTTTTTGGGAGGCTGACACGTCCAGGTGAAAGCAAGGAGAAAGGTCCTTCCCTATTTGTTTGTATCTCAGTCTCGAAAGCCTATGATTATATGCAACGGTGTCGTTGTGTGTGTGTGTGTGCGTGCGTGCGTGTGTGTGTGTCAAGGTTGCTTTTAAGCCTAACGTCAAACCTCAAGCCTCGTGTGTGTTCGTCAAATGCATGATGGACCATTGTTCACAGCGGGGGAAGTGGCTTTGAGTGACCGACTGAATTTGCCCCAATTATTCCGGTGGTTAGGTCAAGTGTCTCAAGTAGCATCGAATCCCGATCAACCAACATTGGTTTAATCGTTAATGTATAGATAGATACAGATCGGATCCTCCGGCGAGGACCTAGAATCTCCATCTGCAGCTAAAGAGACCACTGATCTTATGCCATTGGCTAATAGATACATCAACTCACTGTCACTATAAGTGTCCATCTGTAAACTTAGAACAGCCAGTTCCTCTTAGAATGGACTCTGGTCGGTCCGCATCGATCCGTTATACGACCAGGCCACGGGTAGCGTAACTAATGATAGAATTCCCCGGAAAAGTTCGCTATTCTTGAACTTTAAGCTCCTTTCGTTTAACGTTCCTGGCGGGAACACGGTGCAGTTTGTAGCCCAAGTGAAACAAAGTTACAAATTCAATACGTAGCGCTGCCAGCAGTCGCAAGGAAAAATTGGTATTGGCCGCGGTTTAAGTGATACAAAGTTGCGAACCCGTCGCGTCGGTCAGTCCATTCCGAGCCTCGAGGAAGTTTGGTATTGCTTGAAATTTAAAGGCAGCAAAGTGGCGAACTTCCACGCCGCGGTCGCAGCGGGGAATTATTATCACTACTCGCGATAAAACGAAACGGGAAGAAAATCCTCTAAGCGGCTGGCGCCCGCCCTTCTCTGCGGGGGATAACCGTCGCGCTGCTCTCGATCGAGCAAACAAAGTGGCGAGCCCGATGGCGTCATTATTTTACTCCCGCGGTTGCCCGACGACCGCTGAACAATCCATGGAGCTCGAACTCGACCGAAACTGCTCGATGGACTGCTCCGCTCGCAGTCGGCCCCAATAGCTGATAACAAACACGAGCGCCGCGAATTAGCGAGCCGCCAGGTGTCTCCCTCGAATATCGCCGGGCTAACCAAGGACTCGGCGTTTAGTCAGGACACGAGGAGAAGCACTTTCGACCGATGGAGCGTGTAAGTACACACCCTGGCTGGTTCCGTAAGAGCAAAATATGCGGCAGATGCATGGAACAGATAGACGCTCGGGGAGCGTGAATTCTAAATGAGGATAATGTAACGCGCGCCACAAATAATCCTAGTGTGCATGCACCGGGCATATCCGAGCTCTCTTATTCTCTCTCCACCGTTCGCGGCCATTACCTATGTATTCTTGAATAACGAGATACCGCGGCCGCTATATGGGTCCGTCGATGCACCGGGGGACCAACTTCGGAATTATTCAGCGATCTCGCCCCGATGACGCAACGCGGATCCATCGATCCGGTTGGTCGGACTGCGCCGCAGAAAATATTCATAAACGCGAGTTAAACTAATAGCGGGCCGTACTGCCGCGTGGGTTATGCGACGGGCTGAGTATACCTGTCGCGTGTCGTTCTCTCTGTTCTTTCGCTGTTTACCTTAGGTCGTTGAATGTTTCAGCGACCGGATTCGACTTCGAATGGCTGGTGTGGGAATATCGTATGACAAGACAACTGTTTTCGAAATAAGCAACTCGCTATCTATACCTTTTTGTTTCAAGTCGCCCGCCGAGTGAGAGATACGAAAAGAATTCGATTTCACTAGTGCTAAAATGAGAAGCCATGTTATGTACTATCCTTCTCCAAAGAATAACACCCGTGCTCGAGCGATCACTTTATAGTTTGCCGCTACACCGAACCCCCTGTTTTATGTACGAGTTTCTCCTCGTCTCGGTCGAGAACAAAATCAAGCCGAATAGCGTACCTCCCTCGAAATAAGCGATCTCGGTCGGGACAGGTGAGTTGCTTATTTCGAGACAGTACTGTATTAACATATGCTAAGCTGTAACAGGGGCTGGAGGTAGCTAATTTTAGCTGTGGGTTTAGCTCTGAGGCTCTGTACTTTCTTTATCCTCTACTTTTTAACTAAAAGTCCTAGAGTCCAGAGGCTTAGGACTCTGTGTGCCTAGAATCTTTCGACGTGTCCAGTGCCGTTGCAAGCATAAACTCTAGAAGATCTTCCTCGTGGCTGAACAAGAACCCCTTCCTGATCCTCTTGATCAGCTCCATCAATCTTCATTCGCCAAGGCATCCTCAACTCCCCAAAAGAAGAAACCGAGGAATCTTTGGTAGCTCAAAGGTCCGGGGTCCATGTTAACCGGGAACCACCAGGATCCACCTAACGAAACGCTTTGCAGCCTCGTTCCCAACCTACTCAAAGCCTCGGCCGTCTGCTAGCCCGATGAATTAAGGATCGAACACGAGGAGTCCACGTGGCCGAGTGTTCAAAGGAAGGAAGGCTCCAGGGGTTTAATTACCCCGTCTGCTGACAGCGGATCCCTGCATGCAGACCCTGCGGTCCACAGCTCTCGAATCCGCACAGGGTTCGAAGTAACGATTACAAGTATAGCTGCGGAGTCCCGAAACTCCCCTACCCACCCACCCTCCCCCACTGGAACCCACCCCTCTTTTGGCCAGCGAGCATAATGATCCCCGGGGCTTCGCTCGCTACTTATTTCATTGCAAACTTTTCCTTTCACGGTTGAATGAAGTGCCCGGAAGCGGGAAGACGGCCAGGGAGAGAGAGAAAGGACCGAGATAAACTGAATGAGCGGAGGAGAAGACGACCTCGACTCGTACTCTCGAGGGCCGAGACCTTCGGATAAAGGAGCTGCAGGGATGAAAAAAAAAGGGGGAGGGAAGGAAGAGGGTGGCGGAGCGAGGCAGCAAGGAATAAAGTTCCCTGTCAAGACTGGGTGTACAGTGTCTCGAGAGACTCCGAACCGAGTTCCCTCGCTCGCTCTCTCATCTCGCTTCTCCCTCTGCCCTCTCGAATTCGCCCTCCATCCCCACCCACGCCTGTTCACCCCCTTCGACGAGCCGCCGCTACTAGTTGTTGATTGTTCCCGGTGTAATTATAACTTCGACCTGGCCGGTACTTTCTCGGATATAATTATTAATTACCGCGACGCTGGGGGGTTAGGAGCAGGAGGGGGTGTCGTGAAAATACCGACGTCGCTGCTCGTGTCGCCGTGAAATCAATCGACGACACACGGGACAGGGCTGGTCTCGTGCTCGTCTTCGTCGGGGCGAGTTTGTTCAGCGATTTGGAGTAAACCTGGTGAATAACTTGCGGGGATGAAGTTAATACATGATCTACGATCTCGCGTGCTTATGTACTGGCTGTTCTGGTTCGAAGCATTCTCGCCGTTTTCGATGTCCCTTATTGTTTGATTCGTGAGAAGTTTGAGTTGGGGAATTTTCTCCTGCGCAAAATACCACATATTTTTTTTTTAAACGGTAATAGCGTATCTGTTATACCAACCCTAGCTGACCCGAGTAAATACAATTTTTACCCCGGATTCGTGCGACCAAATCTCGTTGGCTTAAGCTCGAGAGATGGAAATCTGTACCAAACCCGCTTTCGAGTAACCCGACGACCCCGATTTTGTACCTAGAGAGGGTATCGCTGCACCGAGACTTTTTTCTTTCAAGGAGGAAGTTTACGGAGGTTCGATGTCGATAGCGAACGAGGAGGAGGAATTCCAGTGGGAGCTGCGAAGGTTCCAGGCATCGCACGAATGTGTCGGGGTGAAAAATGCGGCTTGCGGTGCTCTCCCGAGGTATTTTCGACTCGGTGAAAAATTTTTGAACGCGAATCTAAGACCGCTATCCGAGTCGAGTTTCGCAATGACGAAGATTTATCGAGGATTAAATACTGAAATATGAAGAGACAACTCGTTCAGCTTTCCTGAAGTTATTTCACGTTTCTACCGCGAGGGAAATAATATTGTATCTAAGCTGTTCAAAGAGAAGGTCCAAAGGTCCAAAAAGGAAAAAAGAAACAAATAACAACGATGGAGGAAAATAACAAAATTAAATAAACGTATCAGCAGAGTTTCCTCAGCAGTAGACTTGTTGCCGCGGAGTATTGTTCATTTGTGGTAATATAGTTATGAATTACACATAACCGAAACTATGAATATGTACCGTGCAATTACGACCGCGTGTTGTGATAATTGCAGCGGTTTGGAACGAAAGTTTATGAACCCATGAACAATTTATATCTCATATTGTATTTAACGGTGGTTAAACGATGTGACACTGGGTTAATAAATCAGTAACCGGATCGTCGTTACTCGCGATAATATTATATAATGCAGCATCATTAATACGAAACCGTTAGAAATGAAGTATTCATCGAACGAAAGTACTACAATATTAAAACTACACAACGAACGAACCAGTCACTTTAAAATATGAAAATAAGGATTCCAAATGGCATCGGAATAAATATTATTTATCACACACGGTGTTACAAAATGCAAAACTGAACCGAAACGAACGAATATAAAATGCTCGGTTCAAAATTGCAGAGTATCAACAAACATTATGATCATGGGCTCGTATCAAAGAAGTACTATAAGAATTTTATGCTTCCCAAGGGAGTATCGATTTATCAGGAGCAACTGCTTTCTTCGCCCACGCCGCATATCGTAAAGAACAAGCATCGCAACCGCTGCATTCTTTAACCGCCGGATACGGCACTTTGCCACGGTTGCGGTATGTTTAATACGAATTTAAAATCCTCCATTACCAAAACGACGCAAGCGCACTTCCGGGAGAATGAGCTGATCTGCCTTTAAAAAAAGAAATACAATTTTCCCTAGAAAATCCCAAATAAGCCGGTCCGTTCGAATGCTCGAAATGCCAGGCTTCGGCGCGGAGAAATTTTACCCTGAACTTGAAAACATTTCCCATTTACATTGCAACGTGTAACGCAAATGCATTTCCGCGCCGTGGCACAATGGTCACTCCCGCGTCCTTTGGTATAATATCCGATTTTCTGCATGGGAAATTCCATATGGTTTCAACGGATCCTTCGACCGCGGTTCCATTAATGGTCTTCCCAGAACTTCCAGCCGCTCCGACCGGTCCTGCTCCTAGTATTCGATATAACAACGACGTGGAGGGATTGGCGGAGGGTGAATTCTAAAGTGTACCCGGTCGGTCAGTTTAGTGTCGTGTCGAGGAAGTTCCTATGGAACTAAAAAGTGAAGTTAAATTGCAGGTGTGATGGGTCTACGGTGTTCGGGAGGTGCTAAAGGATTAACGGATGAGCCTGACCTATAAAGGTAACACTTTTAGGGGTGTACAGCTTCTAATCTGGTATGCTGACCTATCTACTGGACCTGAGACACCTGCTCTAAAAATAGCAAACATAGCCACATCGCAGGATCGAGGATGCTACTTTCAGAACAGTCCATGACGTGACTGTGACGTAAATTCGCAACTTTTACGAATTCGCAACGTTTACATTGTACAACTTTCAATCTGTTATGCTGACCCTAGCTGACCTCTCCAGCTGACCTGAGACACCTGTTCTAGAAGTAGCAAACATAGCCACATCGCAAAAACGAGGATGCTACCTTCAGAACAGTCGATGACGTGATTGTGGCGCGAATTAGCAACTCTCCTTTCCCAATGCCGTTATGGTTGGGCCAAACAGGTCTCCTAGCGTACCCGAGTCACACGAAAATGGAATAGGTCAGTGACATAAGACCGGTCTTGAGACACTCGAGCAGAATACGAAGAATGCTGTGTAATTCTGCAAGTAGAAATTAGAGTAAGTAGTAAGTATTCTCTAGTAAGTATTCGAAACCTCGTTATGCGTAACGTTCATCCAACAACGACGAAAATCAAGTATTATGAATATAAATGGACAGGTTCGAGCATGACCCTTGGGAGAAGGACGAAGACGACCCCACGGCCCTAGTTAAGGGCGAACACGGTGCATTAAATCAGGACTCAGGAAGTTCGCCCTTAACTAGTTATCGAGAAACGGAGGGTAGGTCCTACATTGTACCCAGTCAGTCAGCTTCATTTGTTGTTGGGGAAACAAAGAGGCGGGCACTGTTAACTTAGTGGCATTGTTCCCTTCGTAATATCGTTACTGCGATATTAAAAGTGGCGATGGTACACTTAATTTTCGTAACTAAATGCAAAGATCTATAAAATCGAGGCGTAAGAAAATAAACATTACAAGGAACTTGTTAGGAATCAACTAACTTCAACTAAAAAATCCTCGCGTCCACGGGTTCTCTATGATACAGCACCTGGAATTAACTACGCAGTGTTCCTTGTAACCGCCATGTTCCAACCTCCGCCGCAAGTGTTTCCACGGGTCCAGAAACCCCAGCAAATCCTCCAGCACTGATCATGGAGCTTTCATGGTTCCAGGGGTCGCAGCGGCCCACATTCCCTATCGATCCGCAATCTCGCGTCGGAAAATTGCAGCGACCGGTCTCGATTAGGGCGTAATAGACACCGTGTAACCAGGCCCGTCGGTTTCCGATTTGAATTTTCATTCGGCCACGGCGGATCGCGGAAGTCATATCGTATGCGCGCGAGGCATCCAGTCGAATGTGTCTCGATCGATTCGACGGGAGGCCTCGTAACACACCGGCATTAATTTCGGCGACGCCGCTTCATTATCATATAGACGAGTGTTTCGTCGAGCGTTATTGGATCTCACGCGTCACGCTGGAATGACACACGCACGTGCGTGTACGTGCTTAGGGTAAACGGCTGCCTACCCGTGGCTTCCGGCCAAGGAATAACTATTGCGATGAGCCCGAGCTCGATCAACTGTATCATGGAGCTAATGAACGCATGTAGATTCGCGCCGTTGCCGCCTAAATCCCTTGTACTGATTGGCTAAGGAGATAACTTTGGGGAGACATCTCTTTTAAACGTATGCTATATTTGTTGCTTGTAGAAGAGGTATTCCAGTTGAGTTGGCGAGGTCAGCTAGGGTCAGCATAACAGTTCAAGCCTTTATTTTTCAGACCTTAAAGCCTATAAGTCTATACAGTAATGTCTCGAGATAAGCAACTCGATCGAGACCGGCGAGTTGCTTATTTCGAGGCGGAAAGCAGTTGCTTATTTCGGGGCAATATTATATCTATCAAGGCTAGGATAAATCGACCCGAGTTTCTCCTAGGTGATAACGTCCCAGACTCCAAATTTCTGAACTCCATAACCCTCGATTCGTTTCCTAGAAGTATAGACAGAACTAGGATCCCATGTAACTCCAGTTTTATCTATCCCCACAAGTGGACTTCGGTTGACGGCTATCCCGTGGGGTCTGCCGTTTCGCCGGCATCCCTCTGGAGCCTCTCCATCATACCTTGTCCAGGTTCAGGACCTGGCACTTACAGTGTTCAAAAATTCCCCTTCGACATGGCCCACCTGCACATCAATCAATCTCTGAACGTCGGGCTATCGATAACCAGCTCAAAGCACGCGTACCCCTGTCCGTTTCGAAAGGCCGCGACAGAAAAGAGCATAGACTATGAAAAACGGTCGATGAACATCGAACCCCGAACGCGGCTCCCCGTCAGCGAGCGTCGCGACCGAAAAGGGCATAGGTTATCAGGCGTTTCGATCAAATTTCCGTCTTCCATGGCGAGCTTCCGTCCCCTAGCGAAGCCCGTCTACTTACGGGACGTACATTACGTGCACTTTCGATTTTCCCAGCGCGTGACAGGGCGAATGATTCGCCGAGGCCATGCTTTTATGGGGAAAACAACGCACTCGGAGATGTTCAGCAGCGTCCTGGGCTCCACGGACGACTCGAGACGATAACGTGGTCTAGCTTCCGCGACAGTGACTTCACGAACCTAACCTAAATGCGCGCAGACTTTGCGACGATAACGGCTCGGGTGGGATGCAACTGCAGTTAGCTCGGGTGATTAAGGAGGTCGAGTTGTGTACTGATTCCCGGGGTATTTGTTGTTTTCTTTGTTGTTTCGTTGTATCCTCTTGAATGCTGAAGCGAGGAATAGTTTCTTCGTAGTCAGCTTGGTTGGTTATTATTGGTCTCTCCATTGTCACTTGAAGGGTTTTTTTCTTAGAAGGATTTAGGTTATGTGACTTGGCATGCGTCGCCCCCTTATTAGCTCGTCAGAGAGGTTTTTGTAAGTTTCACCGATGTATCTGCGCATTGTGTTGCTGCATAAACCCGACGAATACCGTTATGAAAAATATTTTCTTCGAAATATGTTTGAGGTTATGTCACGTGATGTAGAGTGGCATTTTATTACTCTATTGCGTGCCTCGCGAGCCATCCGTCGCTTTATTGTTTCATTATACCGTTTTATTACGACACAAACTCTGATGAATACTTGGATAGCAAATATTTTCCTAGAAAGGAGGTTAAAGATTAACATACATAGTAGGAAAGAATGATCCTCGACGTGGTTTATCTCGTGGCACCTTTTTCCTATTATTTATGTTATCAGCTCTTTTAACAATGAAAAATGCAGAAAAACTAAAAGATCGGCGAAGAGCTACGATTAGTTCCGAATGTATACAGTGTATATAGAATGTATATAGTGGAAGATTGATACGGAGCGAATCTCGCAAATAACCAAGATATGCGTCCCATCCCTCGGCAACGAGAACGTAACTTCCACGCGGACTTTTGTTCGCGATAGACTTCAAAATTGGTCGCTTTTGACGCAGCAAACTTTTGCGTAGCCCCGAGCTACGGCACCCCCGCGAATCTCATGCAAAATAGCGGACCGACACCATCCTTTGTCGCGCTTGTACTCGGGTTGCATAATTGAGGGGGCGAGATACGTAAGAGACGCCTCGGCATTTGGCATAGTTATGATGCTAGCGATGTCCTCGACCGATATTAAGTTCAACACTACAGCAAAGTCTGGTAGCATAGAAAGTACTCGAGCATTCGGAGATGATTCTCGCAACACTCTATTGCCTTTGCTAAACACTGTGCAACCTCATTTCTGTGATCGGTTAAGAGGTCAGCTAGGGTCAGAGTATAACATATCAGTAGTTGTACAAGCTTAAAAGCCCTGTCCTTATGGGTTAGGATGATGAAATCGTTCGTGTGTTGGAACTGTATCACTGGCTAGTTCTGGCACTGGCTAGTTCCGGTCCACCAGCGTGTCCTGAGGAGTACATCGGTATTCAATTTCGCTCCGTAGCGAAAGAGGGTATTACAAGTCAGATATATCGTAAGCCCAGGTCTTATTCGGACACGGCAAGGTACTTCAAAGTTGGAAAACGAAAGAGGAATACCATCGCAGGCTCTCCCCTCGAATCCCGGCAAGCGTTACGCAACCGCGCACGTAAGAGGCAGTCGGCAGACAATGGGACACGTCCGACGTGTCTTTGCTGGGTTACAATTTCCTCGATAAACGAGCTGGATAATTCACGGCCGTGCTGTGATTCACGCCTCGGCAACGGTGGCGCGACGAAGGGCTGCCGATATCCCACGGGATTGAATTAGGAGGACCGATCGCGCCACTTTACTCCGCCCACGTTCCTTCGCTCGTCCTTCGTTCGGACGGAGATGCGCGCCGTGAGAAGGGGCAGGTGTCGCTTTTGTCTTTCGCCCTGGAAACGATATTAAGCGTCGTTCGATGTTATCGGGCCCGGGGGCGCGTTCGTCCCGACGAATCGGCCAATCCTGGACGCCCCATTTGTCGGTGAATTTGATCACCCTCTCTGAACGTCGTTCCTGGATTTCCCCGCGACAGAGAGATTGAACACGCTGCTTAAAACGCGCTCTACCAGATTTAGCGTGCTGAAAGCTTGTTCTTTCGGGGCTCCGTGATGCTAGTTTCTAGGGA
>NC_071982.1:6502681-6505030 GCF_026283585.1 Hylaeus volcanicus
GAGTTTGTATCGGATAGCTTCGAATGCTAAAAACATGGAAGACCTTGCATATGCAGTCGTGGAGTTCCCGAACTTTAACCGTTTGACTGCTAAGCAATTCTTGCAAGAACGCTCGAAAACTGTGGGACATATTTTGACTTGATGTTGCTTCCTTTTGTTGTTGTGTACTGTTCCTGATGTTGCTGCTTTCGAAAGACATCGTCAAGACACACTGAAACTCGCAACGCAAAAGCGCTGCGTCGCGGTTTTCGAGACAAATGAACGCAGCGCTTTTGCACCACGTTGCAGTCAAACGGTTAAACCTTTGTCCCAATGCTGACCTCTGCTAGCGAGGTTTCGTCAACCCTCGTCTTTGAATTCCTGCGCGTAACTGTTTCCAGGGCTCCCTCCATCCTCCGAGAGAGCTTTTCCCAGCAACACCCACGTGTCAGACGGCCGCGGAGTCGTTGGCCCGAATCAAACTCGATTGTCGCCATGTTTATCCGGGAAAAAACCGAATCGTCTTGCATGCAAATGATACCGGGGCCCACGTCGGGCGGTAATTCACCGGTCCCGCCGCGTCCAAACAGGTCGCCAAGCCATGAAATTATTTGACCTCTAGTTACTTCGATTGCACGTTGTTGAGAGCGCGCATTATGCATCTGGCCCGGCGCGGTCGGCCGTTCGAGCCCGCTAAATATTCGTATTCATGTATTCATTGAATAATTGCGGGATATGCGTGTCTCGCCGTCGCATCCTGCCGTGGGGAACCTACGCGGCGTTCCCGCAGGAACAGGACACGCCCCGACGATCAGACACGCGGCCGCAAGGTAGGGTTACTCCTCTGCGAGAAGGTCGACTTTCACGGGTCGTCAGACACCCAGGACACGAGGGTCGTCCTTCTCACTGGAGACCAAGTAGCACCTGTTACGGGGCGGGCAAGTGTTTTCAGAATGACATCGACGCCCCTTTCGTTCTTCCCAGGCATAGAATCTCTTTCACCGTGGAAAGGGTGAGCGTTGAGTCGAGGTGCTTAATTAATCATTGATGTCTGACTGGTTGCCTAGGTATAGCAAATTATCAATGGCTACCTAGACATAGCAAATCATCGATGACTTGGGATGTCGAATTTTCAATCCATCCAGATATCTTCGTGATTCTTCCACCTTCTAGGGTCTCTTATAGACACCTTCCGCCAAAACAGCACCGTTCAGTTTCGTGACCACGGCGCGTAAACAGCTAGCATCGCCTACATGCGTAACTCTCGCACCCCCCCAAAAACTGCAGCCTCACTTTCCCGAACGATATTAGACACCGAACGTCCCAATAAATCATAGGACAACCGCAACCCAAGTAGTTTTCGACGTGACAGGTCCCGGCTACACCTATCCGCGCCAACGACAATTAAATCCGGGACAAAGACACCTTCCCGCAAAAGGTACATAAATCGCCCCCGTTGCTAACGAGACCCTTTGTTCGATATATTATCCTCCGCACGCACCTACATCCATACATTAATATCGAGAAGGACCGGAGTGACGCATCTAACGAGAAACCATCCACGTGCACCCCGAGCGAGGGATACTTAATCTTTTTCAGGCTCCCCACGGATTCTCAGGGAGACATTACGAGACCCCCCGAAGAATATTTTCGCGCTCCCGCCCGGCCTTATGGACCCCCTCGAAGCCTTTTTCCCGCACAGCTACCCCCGAACGCGTCTGTTTTGTAACTATTTTCCGCCACCTCGTCGACGGGATGCCCCTACGAATCCATGACTATGCGAGTCCGTCAATAAGGGTCTCCACTTGCCGCAACGGCTCGTGCCTAGGTAGGGACGGGGGGGGGGGGGGGGGGAGGAAGGGCCCCCTTCGCCGAGACTATGGGATTAACCGGGACGGCGTGGTTAATGGACGAAGGGGGAATACGCGGCGGATCCAATTTCTAATTCTACGCTTCGTAGATTCGACGGGTGTACACGCGTTCTCCTCTTTTGTCCGTTTGGGGCACCGTTGCGAACCGTGTTTGTCTAGTTTTCGATCCCGCTGGAGGTTATGCTTTTCATTGTCGAGCGTCTGGTTTGAGAACTCTGGTCGCCACGAGGTCTACGTCTGGGTGATGGTTCTTGCAAGGTTCAACGGTGACCTTTTATTCGAGATTAGAAAATACTATTCAGACACCCTAAAATTACTCCTTTAATATAACTTTTAATAATATAATTAAAGCAAGCAAGAGCATCGATTTTTTAATTTATGTTCATCCCTAACTCCTACAAAATCACTTGTATTCTAGTTAAAATACCCACTTCTGGAGGATCTCTGAATTTGAGCAAGCAACAGACGGTCAAGCACGGTCAAAAGTATGGTCAAGCAC
>NC_071982.1:6505040-6519629 GCF_026283585.1 Hylaeus volcanicus
TTCGACTTTGTGGTTTAGGTTTATCATCAAATTCCTACAAAATCACTAGCATTCTAGTTAAAATACCCACTTCTAGACTCGTGTTAGACTAACCACAGCAACATCTACTATGCCCCCCCAGTCTTACGCAAACTATCCACCAATCCTTAATCCCAGGCCGGCAACTAGACACCTAGAGGCCTCTATAAAATGCATGCTAATCAGACAGGCAATCTCCGATCACCTAACCACCCAGCGAGACGGTTGAACGCGATTCCCACGGCGGAGCATCGCGGCGGCGCATCTGTTGTTCGTCCAGGGTAACTTTAAATCTCGCGTATTATTAGAACTCTAATTTCGTTTCGCGGTCCAGCGAGCATTCGATGCGAGGGTAATCACGAAATGACTAGTGGCGCGAAGATACTGCGTTCTCCGCCAAGGGAGTAGGGCGGTGGGAAGGGTGGTTGGCTTTAATGTTTTTAATCTAATTCCCCGCGTGCAAGTCCAGCACGGAACTCCTCCCTGGGGGGAACGAGTCCGGCTCTCGCTGGGGAATTTTGCATTGTACGCCCATAGGGGAAGGGAGGGATGGGGGGAGGGAATGCAAGACCTCCCTTTCGAGGAATGCCTCGTACGAATCCACGATCGATCGCCACCTCACCCCCCGTCTCCGATTTCATTTCTCGAACTGCGAATTACGAATATTTTTTATCTCGCCGTATTCGTTCCGTTTCTCTTTCGTACGGAGGGTGGACGTTTTTCCCGCACCCCTGTGGCTCGTGTTTCGCGCTATTCGATTACAGATAAGATAGGGATGCTTTATTATCCGCTGCTGCTTCTGCGAGGCTTAGCAGTAATGAATGTTTTTCGCGCGTCCGGAAATGCGTTTTGTGTTTTAAATACTTTAGTAGGGGGTCCGAGCAACTTCTCCTCGTTTCGTACGTTCACATATTGTTTCGGGATAGGGGTAGGTTTGTGATATCTCGTTGAAGCTTGAGTGTTCGTGTCGGGTTGAGAGTCGCTCTAAAACCCTCCTTTCTTCCGTGAAAAATTATTAGCTCCTCGAGGGGTTGAATTTCGGAAAAGTGAAGTCCGCGAGACTTTATATCCGTCCCTTTTCATAAAAAGGGGACACTTACTTCCCTAGTTTAGGGGGTTGGATTCCGAAGTATTCGCTTTCATAGGACCTCAAGCTTGCCCCGAAACACCCCTTTCATAAAAAAAAAAAACGGTAACCTCGCTGGAAGGGTGAAATTGCAAAGAAATCACCGGCCGATTCACAGCCACGTTTCCGTAGTTATTCATTCGCGGGATCGAGCCCCGAGTCGTGCATCGATCAGCGACAGCGTCTCCTTTTTGGCCACTCAATTTTCGCTAATCGACGATATCGACTAATGAACACACTGCGCATAACTCGTCCCGAACTTCCGCCCATTAGACTGAACTGTTTCCGCGGTGTCGAAGGGCAGCGAACATTGAATTCGCCGCGCAGATAACGCGCCCCCCCCCCCCTCCCCCCTCATCGCCCTCACCATACCGTCCCTGAAACGCGAGGGTGCGGGGCGACACGAGGGCGTCGAGACGTTCGCATGGACATAATCGGTTGGGCCTGGCGAGAAGGTTTTATCGGCGATACAGCGGCGGTTCGATAAATCGCCGGTTAGAACTTTGCTCGCAATTAGTATGGTAATGCGAGCAGCGCAGCACGGAGGGTCGAAACGGTGACGCGGAGGGACGACCAGGCGGGTGCGTTGATTGTATCGGTGATTAGAAATTGAATCCTCCTGAAACGGGAAATCGCGGGGAAAATATTCCGGCGGAATTGAATTTTATTAGCCGAGAATTTGCTCTCGGAATATTTAGGATGGAATCGGTTCGGGGAGACGTTGACAAGAATGGACGTGACTTTTGTATTAATTTTGTACTCGAGTCGAGGAAGCGCGGAGATTTCGACGGGCACCCTTTTGGATCCGCTCGCATCGATCCTGATGTCTCCGGCGGGACTCTAAGTTTGATCGCGTCATGTCGTTCGTTAGCAATAATTCAATACGCATAGCCGCGTGTTCCATTGCATAATTGATTATTTAGAGTGGCGCATATGTAATCGTGCGTTTTCGCCGCTGATCGTATTAACCGTCACGCCCGATAATCTAACGTATTAGGCGGAGATGGGCAGATAGATGGAGCCGTGGAGTTTCGTTTGTTTCGTGTGTTTTATAGTGCGAACTTTGAGCCCTACCTTTCGTCTTTGTATTTCTTTACTTTTCTGGTACTTATCTTACCAAGATCTTTTTATTTTTTTCTATTACATATCTCATGCCATAGGCTTTTCGATATTTTATGGACGACTGGGATTCGAATCCAGGTTCTCGGCGTGGTAGTCGGCTACGCTACGCGTTGCTCTACTGTCCGCTCCTAACTGTGTGGAGCTGACGATGCGATTGTAAAACATATGGAGAGGGCGAGGTACGACAAAGAAACTTCTTTGTACAATTTCAATAGTTCGGAATCGACAGGTCCCTAACAAGGCACGCGGTACCTGTTCTCATACGCGCGGGAGCACACCTATGTCCACGTGTGTCCATCGTGGTTGTTTTTTTTTTTCCAACAATGTCATTAACCCAACCTTCGCTTCGGTGGGTGCTGTTTTACGAGGGCTGCGTAACGAGCGCGACCATTCGACTATCGAAAATGCGAAATTGCCACGGTCGTCGTAAATCACGGGCCACCCTGGGTGAGTTCGTGGCCTAATCAGTTTAAGTGTTTTCGAAAGGCGCTGCTGCTGCCACGCCACCTCTGGCGACGCTCGCGCGCTCTCCACGGTGGTCCATGTGTGCGTGGGCGGACTACGCGCGCACCGAGTTACGCGTCACCGTTTTTTAGCGTCAACCCTGTGCGCGAGGGACACCTACGAAGCTGGACGCTATTTGAACGAACTCTAATTCAATTATCGCGATGAGAAATTATTCGTTTGCGTCCGATTATTTATCGTGTCGTGGGTGTCGTTCTTATCGTAACAATTAGGAACGGGAAAGAAATCTTTTGTCGTGATCCAAACGCTTGCGTCACCTTTGAGGGCGTGACACTACGCGATCGCATTAATCCCGTAGTAAAATTCGCTGGCGTAGAAACAAACGGGGCAACAGCTCCACGCGATTGCGAAACTGGTTTCAAGTCACCGATGCTGATTTATTAGTGGAACGGCTGAGGAGCAGGAAAAGGCAACGTGATAAACGAGCAACGAAGAACACGCTGTCAGACCTCGAACTCTTCAATCTATCTGCTCCGGCTCGCGAGGTGTCGCCATTAACTTTAATACCGGCCTCATTACACCGGCTGGCCGATATTAAAACGCCGTGCCGCGAGTTGGCGAATGATTAATCGGCGTAATTGCGTTTACTCAATTCCGCGATCAATCCTATCGTCCAGGAAACGCAGCTTTAATATTCATTCCAGCTCGCGTAATTGCGACGGATCCGATGGAACTCTTTCCTCGTTTCGTCGGGCTCGGAGACGAGCAGAATGATAATCGTAATCGGTATGAATCGACGCGATCATGAGAATTCTATACGAATCCGGGCTGGGAACGTCGAGCTTACACGTGTATCTACTTGATTCTGACAATATTTTTGGATCGTGTCACGTTTCGATACAGAGTTGTAACATAGAGCCTAATGGAAACGCTTGTCTGAATTTGAAAGGCTCTTCCAAAATGCACTCGTTTCCGGATTAATTCGGAACACACTGTAAGCACAAGTAAATTAAGCCGTTCTCGAGCTCAATAATTTCGGCGCGGTGAACCGCGGAAATCCGGTTATCCTCCAGCCCAATTAGTCCTATATTATTTTATGCAGAGCACGTTTAATTCCGCGACTTAATTCTACGGCTAAACTAGAGTTTAGACCGGAAGGAGGTTAACGCGTGCCTGCGTCGCGGGTTCAAGTTCTTTGGAGCTAATTGGACAGGTTGGAAAGAGCGATGCTACGCTGGCAAAAAAGGAATGTTTTACTGCGTTGTGCGTTGCGCGGATGTACCAACTGGGAACGCTTTATTTAGTAAGTAAAACGAGATGAAAGTCTTTTTTTCTCTCTTTTTTAACCGCGGTGTCTTTAATGGAAGGAATGCATGTAACCACCTGGGATCCAAAAGAGGCAAGTAGATACACTGGTGGCGCCATTAGTTCGCGTGCTCGCCGTTCATCGAGACAATCGTGGCACTGAGCCCTAATTCAAACTTTCGTGGATTTATTGTAGCAATTCCGTTCCGTAATAACTCCCGAATTTTACGTTTTGGATGACGGCACCGAAGCGAGCGGCGATTCGAAGACACGTCTCATCGAGCACGGTCGCGATCGTCGTCGTCGGGGTAGCTTTTCACGGGACATTTGGTCCAGGCCGTCTTCATTTTCCAGTCGGCACGCGGGATTAATGGCCGGCTTAAATGTTTGCCTGGGCGCGCGAGAACGCGCGCAGCAGCGTGTCAAGTGATGGAATTAATCGTAGATGGATCCCTCGAGGGTGGTGCATGATTCACCGAGAACCGCATCGCGCCACACCCCGCCGCAAAATGGTGTGCACGCTGCACACGATTATGCGACAGCGGGGCGCACGAACGCTAGGTGCACGGACGGACGGTTCCCTCGGACGCGTGTTTGTGAGCACACAGATGCCTGCGGGGCAGGGGTTGCGGATGAAGGGACAAGTCGAAGGCAGGTGGAGGGGAAGAGTTGCTATTCGGATACGGTTGAATGTGTCGGGGCTCCTCCTTGTTATTGTGCACCATTTTGAGAATGGAAAAACAAATAAAACTGGCTAATAATAACAGCAGTGATGATGATGATAATGGTATGGTAATATGAACTCTTGTTATTGTACACCACTTCGTGTTTTGAGAATGGGAAAGTAAACAAAACTGATTAATAATAAGAATGATGATGATGATGATGATGATGATAGTATGGTAATATTAACAACTACTAGTTTATAAATCAGAGTATCTCCTTCCTTGACTACCTTGCACCAATAACGCGGTTATGCTAACGTTTACGGAGCTCACCTTTAATAATAATAATACACTCAAAGCTGTATGCAATACGAAACCTAGGATCGAGTAACGTGTAATATGTACGCGGAAGTAAAGGTAAATACACATTCCCGGCGCAAAGACAAAGTACGCGTGCTGTTATTAACCTACATAACCTTAAATATGCAATTGAGATGGACTTTCGTCTCGGTTGCTTTGTTTACACGAAGCTTGCTCCCGTGGATCCTACTATACGGCTTTATCAAAACTTGATCGCGTCTCGCTCTGTTCGCATCCCATTCTTCGTCGTTTCAACGTTACCTAATAACTTCACCTCGCTCCATAGAATTCATCCTACTGTATAAATAAAACAATTCCTTTCTTATATTTTCAGGTGGAATTCTCTCCATAGAAGACGACTGGCCAACCGGCGAACAACTGACCCTGTCTGAAATTCCCCAATCGTAACCGCCTTTAATAAAAATGGACTCAGCGCGAAGGATTAGGCGCAAAACCGTTTCCCGTAGGGTAGACTTGGATGCAAATACACGGGAGTCGTTCGATGCACGGGCAGAGTGTGTAACGCAGCATATGTTGCGATATTCTGCGGTCGAATTTACACACACAGGCGGTCGGGTGCACGCATGGCCGCCGACACATCTACGTCTCCGAGGGATCGGTCGTATCTGCGCGAACAGTAAGAGCATCGATCACACACCGGGGACAATATTGGCATGATAATCGGAAGGGATTCGGCACGGTTACGTAGTAACACAGGGCCCCAACTCGGGATCATGGACCGAGGGGGGGCTGGCACGATTATTGCGGTTCATGGGGGTCGCTTCATAAATAATAGTCGTTGGAAAAGTGGACGCAATATGGCGCAACTCCGAGCGGTACATGGGAGACGATTGTACTTCTCTGCGGCGTTGGGAGTTCTCTTCATTTCCACGGAGTCTGTAGGTGCTGATGGCGCGACAGACCTCGTGAAAGGGGGCCGCGTTGTTTGGGGGGTTAGTATTATATAGTTTCGTTTGCTTTTCTGGGCTGCAGAAGTTATTGCCTTTTTATTGTCGTTGGGAGCTGCCATGTACCGACAAGTGTAAAGAAGAGCAATTCAACTCTTAGGAATCTAAAGCTCTACGTGTGTACATAGTGTTAAGGCTTCGACGAGTCTATCAGGTAGTATCGGGTAATAAACCTGACGGACGAAGGCAGGGCCGTTCGACTTGGAAGTCGGACGATAAGGTGCCTCGCACGTGATGACCACCCGCGGTCCGGGGAACTCCCCTTTCGTTTGTCTCGCGTGCGGACCCAAGACAAGGGGATGCTCGGGAAAAAACCCCCTGTTGCCGTGGTTAACAAGGCTCCAAGGTGTGCCATCGTTGCACCCCCGCGGTAGAAGTGCCTCTTGGGGGGAGGTTTTGACAAGCGATGAGCGACGAAGCGCAAGACACTCCGAGTTTAGCAAGAGTAGACGGTAGCCTGTAACCTCTAGACCTCCAACTAGTTTAAGAGTCGTTTGTAATAAAGTATAGAAACCATTTCGTGTTTAGTTACTCCCTGAACAGGGTGGTCCTTCGAGCATTAGTCGGCACATCACGTGCAAATTTACTATCGGCCAAGATCGTCTAGTTGATCGTTTAACACACAGGGATCAATGATAATCTTAAAAATCCTACACGTGATACTTACACGAGACTCCACTTTTCTAATTAACCTAGCCAATCTACCTGACCCCAATTCCCGCTAGATCAAAAGAACAGCTTCATTCGTCGTCACGCCACCATCGACTCCGTTCACCCTGGCTTACATACTGCGGCCCGTTTCCTTCTAGACGCTTTCCTGGAACGTTCGAAAAGGTCGCCGCGGCGATTCGCCCGACAATGAAAGAGCAAATAACGGCGTGCGTCTAGCGCGCGCGTACATTGATTCCTGGCACAATGGCTTTCATAATCGGCGGAACGAATGTAACCAGATATACATGTTCGAGTTTTAGGTCCCGATAGAGCCGGACTGATAATGTCCGCGCGGATACTCGAACGCAAAGCTGAATGGGAATAAGAATAGGTTAGACTAAACACGCGATACAGGTTTACGTAACGCGAAAACGTAACGGCAACAACGTCGAATCACCGAGGTATTGTGTAACCTATCGTACACGTACATTTTAACGTGGTTCTCGTGTAAGCTATTACTTAATCCCCATTAGCCGGTCCCGTGTTTCTATTCCGAGCGCTTTGACGTCCATTACGCAGATTGAGGGGAATCACCGCTGCACCTTCTTGGAGGGTGGGGGTTGGGGGAAGAATGCAGTCTTACGCTGAGAAATTAGGAGGACCTAAATGGCGAAGAAATTGTAAGGGAGTGTGGAGACATTGGGAGGATTTGGCGAAGAGTTGAAACGGGGTGTTTAGATAGAGGACACAGAAGTTTGAGTACTTGGGGAGCACCTCTTCAGATTCTCAGTTGAACAAAGAGAATAGTGGCCCCTAAGTATTGTATCCTCAGCAGGTCTCCAGAACCCTAACAATGTTTCAGCATCTGCCAAACTCACGCCTAGCCAACTTTCTCTCTATTCCGAGATACACAGCCTACTCTAGCCTCAAGCAACATTACCCTGACCAAAAATGACTGGTTCCATGAACGAATTTAATCCTCCAGTTCTTGGAACTTCCTGGCCTAAGATTCAAGCAGAGTACGGGGCTCAACAACATCGTCATAAAATAATTCACAGCACAGAACTGACACGTTTCTGCATTCTGATCCCGAACTAAGACTAGCCCGCTCTCCAGAGGCGCGCACGTACATCCGTCAAAACTACTCCCGTCATAATCAAGATTCCCAACGATATACCGGATGGAAATTGTCGGTGGAGAAGTTCGAGCCGCGGACGGGGACTTGAAATTCAGTTGTGTTAATTCCTGCGGATTTTCGGGCGCCCTCCGGGCCACAGGCTTGCTCTCCCTCCACCATTACTATGTATCACGCTGCACCCACGCAACACACGTTACTTATGTGATCGCGTGTACAGACACGGTGCGCACGTACCGTCCCTGTGTGCGTGGCTGTGTTCGTATGTACAGGACGATTCACGTGACGCGTCGAACATTTTTATGCTCCTTTGTCGGAGCGTTTTGGATGGGAGGAATTTGTTGGGAGTAAAAACTTTATTAGTGGAAGTGCTGTGTTATGGTGTGGATAATGTTTAGTTTAAAAATCGTTTCAGAACGGGAGGTAATTGGTTAGGCCCTTTGTATTATGGGGCACTTGAAAGTCGTTGAATCGAGTGTCGACTAGTAGACTTGCCAATGCCTTTCTTGGAGAGCGGGCTAGTCTTAGTTCGGGATCAGAATGCAGAAACGTGTCAGTTCTGTGCTGTGAATTATTTTATGACGATGTTGTTGAGCCCCGTACTCTGCATGAATCTTAGGCCAGGAAGTTCCAAGAACTGGAGGATTAAATTCGTTCATGGAACCAGTCATTTTTGGTCAGGGTAATGTTGCTTGAGGCTAGAGTAGGCTGTGTATCTCTGCACTACAAAGTGGAGTCCTCCATGTTGTGGTCATTTTAAGATCGAGTCCTAATGATTAACAAATAATCAAACATTTCTGTTTTCAAACATTCTGATTTCTCCACGTATACATCAATTACGAAAGAATACTGTTCAGTTTCTTTGTTAATATCGTATTTGCGTTTAATTTCTGAAATATCTACAGGGAGCAGGTCAGTTGCATCGCCCTGTACGCGAGCAGGACGCCCCGCGAATCCATTAGCTGTGTTCGCTGGCTCGTTTCCCTTCGGGCGACTGGTGTTGAGAGAGCCGAACACTCCGATTCCTATTTCAAAGTGCTCGAACGACAAGCGCGCGATTAGTCGTTAAACGCCCGCCGAAAATTCGGTATCAGGCAGCCGGAAGAACGCTTTTCCATCGACACTCGAGAGGAGAGGTTGGGGGATGGGGTGGCGATACTGTTGTTCGATGACGCGACGACGATGATGACCATTTACGCGCGTCGATGATTCGCGTGGATTCACACGTTCGGAATTCAACGTACGATTTAAGTATTTTTAGAAAGTGTCGCGTGACTAAAATTAGAAATTGTGATTAGGTCACGAAGGAAATTATTCCATCAAAGTCATCGTTCCAGAGAAAAGTGACTTCGAAGATTGTTTGGGACACCGCTAAATATTCAAAGCTAATTATCTCGGAAAGGAAGCATCGTACAGACCAAATCACAAGACAATCTCGACTTATTTTTGGACGAGTAGTACTTCTACATCGTTCGAAATCAAATTCACTGTCTATCAAATCGAGATTTAATTGTTATCCAATATCAACGGGATTGATTAGCTGTCAGATTTTTAATGGCGTTTTAAACCAAGCGTGGCGTGATTTAATTTTCCGATTTGGCCCGTATGCATGTCCAGGCTTGTTTCGAACCGCATAACGGGCGTATTATCGATGTTTATTATCCTGTGCATTATACGAAGAACACTAAAGGGAGGGGGTGGCCCAAATCTGATGAGTGAAATAATTGACGCGACTAATACGCGGGATTAACAGCGAATACGGTCGAGATAGAATTGGCGGTAATTGAAATAAACTAAACGAGCTACGGTTATGACGCCAATAAAGTTTTACTATGCCAGTAAAACTTTTATTTATACGCGACTCCTACGACGGCCTACGGGTGGAACGAATATTTGGCTAACCGAGAACGTTCGAAAAATCAGTGGTAAATCTATCCTCGGTTCGAGAATCGTTATGGTCTACTTTACCAGAAATAATTGCTCCGACGATTGCCATTCTTCTCGAACGAGAGCACTCCAGACACTTACCTGGAAAGAGAAAATATGGTTAATAATTGCCATCGTCATAATATTTCCGATTCGTAATATTTACGATGAATAATATTCCAAAACGATCGGATCGATTATATCCATAACCTAGTAAGCAACTACGTCGGCGGTGGCGGTGAACTGGCGCCATCGAAGCACGACGAAACAAACTTGCCCGTTACATATTGATTGGCCGAAACGGAGTCAACCTGTATGAGTTTCGAACAAACGTAACCGAAACGCAATTCAACAGGTTTTCGTGTACCGCGTGTAAACATCGGTTTGTTCATGTTTCACGGACTGCTGGGAATTTCTGTCGGCCTTGTTGAAACGTAACCAGCAAACGAGACGTTCATTCGCAGCCAACGCGATTAATCACCTTCTCGCGTTTCCCTTCGGACAAAACCTCGCTTCAGTTTCTTTTAGGTCTGAGCAGACTCCCGAGTAGGTTCGTTTCTACATTTAAAAATATACTAACAAATCTTTGCTTTGTGAGAGGATTTCAGGATGGATATAGATTAACACGAACCTCTACTAAAAATGGCTTTGTTCGGAACGAACGACTCTCACAAAATCCGCCGGGCGACTTGGCCCCTTAAACGCCCTACACACGATACGATCTGTTGTACAACACGACGTACGACACGTCGTACGACCAACCGCTTCGACGAACACTTCGACCGTACGGATGGGATTCATTGTCTGTGGCGAGTTCCTGTACGACGGTACGATCCGTTGTACGACGTGTCGTACGACATGGGGCATTTTAATTTTCCGGGAAGAGAGGGTGGAATGCGTTTGATGTCACAACCCGGCCGCGATGTTCTGATTACTAAGAACGAGATATCTCGTGACCCGTACGCAATGAGTTAAACAAAAGAGCGACATTGGTCGTGTGTCGCCAAAAGAATGTCGACCAGTTAATTCTTACAGCTTTACTCAGGTAAAGATTTCGTAGGCTGAAGCTTGCCAGGCTCGGAAAGAAGACTCCACCACCTTTCCAACCCGCCATACTGCCTCGAAATAACTTAAAACTGACAGTCCAAAGCAACCAGTGAAACGGGAGTTTCCTCTATCTACCATCAAGGATCTGCCGTTTGAGATCTCGCGAGCGGAATTGGCAAGATAATCGAACGACGATCAGGGCGACATCGGTTTAAACGCGAGTACGAGGAAGAAATGGTCTTGAAATGAAGCTGGAAATTCTAGAAACTGAGAAACTAGTTACGCCCTGGCGACTATCTCAGGTGTACGTCTCCGGGTCTATCGATTCGAAGCCAATCTCCGTTATCTGATCGTAGGATCGAGGAGGGTCTCGGCGATCGCGATCGTTCCCTCTTCCACGGCGGAAACAGCAGAAGCCGAACAGCGATTCGCACGATTCTGTCGGTCTGTTTGGTCGGTAGTTAACGAGTGCAGCTCCTCCGCGACGACGATACGCCCGTGCAACCTGTACGCATTATACGCTGAATGAGGCGGCAATCTCACCCCTGGATCTCCCGGCTGCAACAGCGCCGGGCACACACCAGCGCCAGCAGCGAGTGAACAGTTGGCGGGTACCAGAAGTCCTTTTCAAGGCCTACCACGGGGCAAACTTATCGCGGGACCGCTCTGCGCGACTACCAGCCATTTGCGTTTCATGAGCCTCTCAACTCGGCCGTGGCGAAGTGAAACGCCGAGTGAAAAATTTATCTTTCCCGACCGCGGAGTTCGCCGCTGATTGCGTTATACACTTTGGTTCGAGTTCCGCGCGACGGGGGACCCGCGGGGATTGGTAGTTTGTTGATTCGCGCGGAGCACTTCCAGGTTGACGATCGCTCGCTGATAAAACTGAGAAATGGAGCCGTTGACAGTGTCCCTGGACGCAAGCAGCCACGAGAAAGTAAACTGCGGAGTGATCCGTATCTGAGAATGGGTCTAGGTAGAGGAACGAGTGAGTTGCGACTCTAACAGTCGGGCATCCTCGTGAGGAGTCTCATTGGTGAGGGACAGGTACTCGATCGCGGTGATCTTTGTCCTATGGGTTCTGCTATCTCATCTCCTCGAATGACAACTACTAGTTGATCCTGTGCGAAGCTACACCTCAATAACTTAAGATCCCCTGACTTAAACCCCATACTCCCTTTTTTTCTTTAATAGTGCTACATATCAGCTAGGTAGGCTGCAGACCTAGGTAATAGTCCATAATCGTCAGATCTCTTTCAAAACTGGTACTAGCTCAGGGATTACATTAAACTCTCCAACGCACATCCTTCTTATCTCAAACCGCATTTCGCAAGACACGCACGTCTCGAAGACGCGAGCCTGTTCACCCAAAAATGCCACCGTCTCTGAAACGGCCCGAATGGCTGCATTCGCAGACGTCTTTGACTATTTGATCCCCGAGGTGAATTTGAATTCGTTGTCCGTAGGCTTCTAAACGGCTGTCAGCGTAATCCACGGGGCACAACCGCGACTAACGAGCAGAGCACGAAGATGATGCGCGAGTATTATATCGTGAATGGGCTGCAATCTCGGTCCTAGATCTGTTAGTGTAGGCAGTGAGTGCGCAGTCGGCATACCTTGCGAACCTTTTCGGGTAGCATGACGAACGTAAGCGGATGTGATGCAAGAGATCGTCGTTCCGCGCGAGAGACCTCGCTTGAAAAGCTTGCGCTCTGAAAGAACACCCCACTGTCACGTGACGTCGAACCGCCAGACTCCTATTTGTCCTGGAGTCTAGCTTTCCCTGTGCGTCGGGAAGTCTATCGATCCCTGCACCCTGTCGCTATTTTAGCAAACACGTGGCCAATATTTGTCAACCTTTCCAGTCGTGAATAGTGTTCCCCACTAGTTTTTACAAAACATACAAATCGAGCGTTTCGAGTTAATTTACGATCCGTATGCATCGCGCAAGCGTTTCGGCCAATTAAAATGAAAATGGGTAGCAGCTAATTCCGTAAAATCGCGGAAGGATCGCCGTCGGCCATAATTTTCGAGCGGTTCTAAAATTGCGCGGCCAACATCCGAACGTTTACTTAATTTTTCCCTAATAAATCAGCCAACCGATTACCAAAGCGTTTAGCGAGCAGGGGAGAGCACGCTCCCTCTGAAGCGTCGTTCATTTGCAACGGTAACGAGTGCAATTCCATTCCGCGTACGGCGCCGCGCACGCACGCGTTATTCCGCGAACGGATTATAATTCTCCCCGCTCGCGTCTATTCCGCTCGCTCCTCTTTTTCAATGATACGATGCACGTTCCAGATAAACCATCGCGGATTTTCGCGTAACGGAGTGGCTACGCCCGGCCGGCATTAAGAATCGCACGATTCGACGAGCCGGGGCGAGCGTTAAATATTGATGGGCGAGCGAGCGAATGAAGAAACTACGATCGCCGGGACGCTGGCTGCGAGTCAATACCGTTGGACATCAATTACTTCGCCCGGTGTTAAACTGGCTGCGGTAATTACTCGCGGAGTAGCGACCATGCATTGAATGTAAATTGGATGATTAAGCCTCGGCTCGCTGACGCTCCGGGATTTACATGTTTTTGCCTTCGGAGCTGGGATGATCTTCGCGAGACTTTAATTCAAGAACCATCCGGGCATCCCACAGTCGCACACCTAGCGTTCCTTGCTTCCCAGGCTGTACCCGCGTGTTACAAACTACGAAAGATAAAACCTTACCAAAAAGCAAAGTCTTCCCAAGTCTTCCACAAGATAGCGAGCAGAGCAATACGATTACGATACGCTTTTGCCGACTGCTTTTTCCTCGGACCTCTTTCTCTTTCACTCTTTGTCCGATTTTCTTAACAACGCTATTTCAACGTCGGTTGCCAAAATCGACACATCTGTTAGTAATAAACAAATATGCCCTTGTCCCTCGATGCCTACGCGACCGAGGTACCGTACCTGGTCAGTAGACCGCCTATGGAGAGTTAGCTCGGTCGTCCTGACCCTGCCATAAACCGTCGCATTCCAAAATGCGACAAGCTATCGACTATAAAAAGGTTCCTGAAAGACATTAACGTCAACACCCGGTTTTCCCTTTGTCCACCCTTAAATCTTCCCATCAGCGGTTGAGAATCATCTCGCATAAGAGGACTGGAGAAACCGAGACCCATCCAACCGGCGAGCACGCTGAGCAGCGCATCAATTATCGATTAGGATCCAAGCCCGGCGGAGCGTCTCGTTCCGATAACGGAAAACTGGGCAATATCTGTATTCGAGGAGCGGGACAATTATAAAATCAACACCGGCAATTAGACATTTTTTCCGCGGCAAATCGACCGAACGATTACGGGGGCGTCTAATGAGCTCTGCCTCCGATATATCAGAGTGTCCATTTAGCGGCGCTAACGAGTGCACCGTCGGACGCGCTGCACACGTACGCGTCCTCCCATGAATGGGTCGCAATCTCGCTCCAGGATCTCCTGCACCGTCGGGCCGTGGCCGTCCAAGTGAACAGTTGGCGAACGTTGGAGAGCCTGCTCCACTCGCGGCAATGCGAGCTACCGTTTGAGATTAGCATCTTTTATGCATATACATGGGAGACCTGCAGGCTACCTACACCGGCCCACACCTAGAGAGACCACCGTACCCGATGCTGGCCCTCCCCCACCCTATCGCGGGGGGCCACGCAGACACTTCGCCTCGTTTCCGTTTTTTGCGGATAGGGATGTCCTAGTTCGTGCTATCAACGTGGAGTATACACAGTGGCCCCCAATCTCAGCCCGGTGCTTTGGACGTCTACTATCAACATAGCTTT
>NC_071982.1:6519639-6540210 GCF_026283585.1 Hylaeus volcanicus
CAGTTTGTGTTATCAACGTGGAGTATATACGATTTCTCCCAATCTCAAGGTGATTACCCCCACCACTGAGGGGGTTCACCATTGACACTCGGCGAGCGAGCAGTGTAACATGATCTTAACCGATTGATACGCTTTCGCCGACTGCTTTTTTCCCTCGGGCCTCTTTCTCTTTCGCTCTCTGCTCTTTTCTACGTTTGACGCTTGACTCGAGCCAAATGTAAACATAAAATAGAAACCTCGACTGGATAAACGCAATGTTTGGGTTCCGATTTTCTTGCATTTATCCTCCTCTATCGATACACTCCGCCATGCTGTTTGTGTCTCTCCATGCATCCTGGTCTAAGCAGACCTTAAAGTCCCGAGTCACCCAAAACGAGTAAGACCGTCCGAAGCTAAATGCTGCAACGAAGGAATGCGCCTTCTGAAGCTGGCGTTCTGAGGCTCGATGGCTGCGAGTCACGCTGACGTTTCCAACACGGAGACTGCACCCCCGGAGGAAGCGGAGTTCGATTTTATCTCGAGACTCGTCTCGGGCAAGAGACCTCTCCGAATTCTATGCCTCCAGACACGCGGCACTCGTGCTCCTCCTCGACAAATGGCTGCGCTTGATCCGAGACACCTCTACAATGGACTGGCTACTGGGATAATTACCCCAAAAACCGACACGGAGGGCGGTTATCGCCGTCAGGCTCGTTAATATCGCTTACGGTGCGCTGGACATGAAAGATGTCGCTAGGTGCGGTCTGACGTCTCGTGGAGGATTGTCTAATTAAAGGTTCCACTGCTTTCACGATGAGAAAGCAGTGGAACCTTTAATTCCTTTCAAACTAACGTTTTCGTTGATTTGTTTTAATCTTGGAACTCGAACCTCCTCGGTTCTTCAGTTTCTCAGAGGCTGAGCATCCCCTCGCGTAAGGAAGGGGCACGTCCGCTGAGGAGGTTCGATAATTAGCAACGCAGAGGTAAATTGCAAGTAGAGATCCCGCTATTTACTACGGTTGCGGCGTGGCTGTAGAATTAACGAGGCGAAATTTAATGTCGCATCGAGCCTTGAATCGAAGCAGTCGGCCCGGTAGACGCGGTCCTCCTCGAGCGCTGTTCAATCGAGCAGGAAACTATGAATGGAGCAACGATCCAGAACGCCAGCTGCTACTAGCGTTTCCATCCTCGTCAGGTCCGCACGTACACCGACGAGATTTCCCTTGTGTTCTGCGCAATTACCTCGGAGGGAAGTGTGGCGGTCGCGAGCCTCTTTTCTCCTCTTTCGGGGAAATAACGCTCGGCCGGAATGGATTCCCTGCCTTGAACCGAGTACCTTGAGTGCTTTAAGAGCAGGGAGGAGAGGATACGTTTGTTTTACTTGCGTTGGCGGTGGTGGTGCAGCCGAGCATTGTTCGCTGGCAATTCGATACATGCAATGACAGATGTTGCAGATGGGGTGCAGCATATATCCAGGTAGGCCTCCAGAGATTAACTATTGCTTGGCAGGAATACAGTAATGTCTCGTTAGACGCACAAACTCGGGACTGACCTTTTGCGACTAACGTGGACATCGTATATTCTTTGATGTTTGCCGACGCCCGTCGAACGCAGACAAGGACAGCGAATAAAGAAGAAGTCCGTTCTCGGCGGCAAACATCAAAGAATATACGAAATTCGGCGATCGAACTCCTAGATCCCTCAAGAGGTACACCCCCCCAGTGGTGGGGCTGGTTTCTGTGCACTTATCCTGGACAAATTTGTGCGACTAACGAGACATCACTGTAGCCTTTTTTTAGCTGGGTAGATGAATAGTTAACTTAGGTGTATCTCAAAGATTTCAGAGGTCGCAACGTTTACCATAGCGGGGGCTGAAGGTGGGGCCACGGTTTATAGAAGATTTTTCACCCAGAATCGCCTGGCAGAGATACTGCGAATGGTTTCCAGTGGTCTTGACTCGCCCCGTGCGATTATACGATATGTTTGCTGACGTATGCAAATATCCCGTCAGAATTCTGCTCTTTCAGCTCGCCATCAGCTCGAAGGATTTTCCTCAATTACACCGTTTCGCTCGTTACATTTTCATTGCATTTTCATTACACGTTCCGCCGCGATTCATAGAGAATTAAGTAGGCAGGCAGACGTGATATACTTCCTTCTCTGTCGGAAGCAGGAAATTTGTTCAGTGACCAGAGCCGCGCTTTAATCGTATTCACGGTATTCTCTCGTCCCTATGAAAGCACCTTGAATACCGGTTTCCCATTTCTCGGGGCGCGCGCCGTCTGGGAGCCAATTTATATGCAAAATTACCCCCGCGCTGCAACACATGTTCAAAAAGGCACGGGATGACCGGCGGAAAAAAGATTATATTATCGCGTCGTCCCGTGGAAATTTGTATGCAAAAAACGCGCTAATGCAATAACGCGGGACGGGGTTTCCCTCGGAAACGTTGCTCACCTTTTCGTCGATAATTAGAGGTTAGGTACACGCCAGCCTCTTTGCCAGACGTATGCCGGACTTGTTAACACCCGAGGACCCGATAAGTGATTGGCAACGTTACATAATGGTAAGGTAGTGCCTCGCGAAACGCTCGTAAATCGGGGACGTTCGTTATCGATATGCGAGGCACGGGTAGGACTTTGTCACAAAATTACATTTCAAAGCGATCCAACTCTTGTCCATCCTCGAAAGCCATCTATTATCAATATCCTAGGCACGAGTGGTGCTTTATCTCAAAATTAAACGCTTCGTAGCGTCGAAGAATGACACAGAAGTGCCTCGAATGTTGCTCGAGAGCCATCCATTATCAATATTCGGGACATCAGAAACGTTTTCACCCGGCGATAAAAATCACGAATCATCGCGACTCGAGTGACACAAAATTATGCCGTATTTGTTACGATCGTCGAGCGCGGACAGCTCCACAAAGCAACGATCTATTCATTGAATCCGATGGTCATCTAATTAATCGGCACATCAAAGCGCGCAGGGAGAATCATTCTGACATGGGACGCGACTGATTTATCTGCGCGTATTACAATCATAACCATCCGCCAATTTTTCACGTCCCAGGCTCAAACGATCCCCTGATATTGTGTCGCGTCGCATCAACACCGATCTATATTGAACGCAACTCTGAAGTTAATGCGTGTTCGGTTGGTATCTTTTTCATTGCTAAATAATGCACATGGCGGCGTGATAGATCAATGACGATAGAGGAGCATCTACTTTGGAAATCGACGTGTTACTTTTGTGGGATACCTATACGTTGAACTGGGATGAGTGGGCCCATGGGATGCACGTCTGTCAAGGCTAGGTAGGTTCGCGGCTGCGGGGTATGTCAATCACTATTGGGGTCGAAAGTGTTGGAGTGCAACTGATCGTCAGGAACGTTAGCGAGATTAAACCAACAATTGGGGTTAAGAAAATGGGGCACCGATCGGACCCAATCAATTTGTCTGGGTGTTCCTCGAAGAGTATATCAGTATCTACATGAGAAATCCAAGTATCCAGACGTTGCAACACTAGTCTCGACTACGAATGGAAATAAGCCTATACTTTATAGGACACTTTTCATCCAGAATGACCTGGTGGACGTGTTGGAACGGTTTGTCGGATACGTTATGGGACACCCAGTGTGTCGGATCCCCGTCGCCGGATCTCAGCCGATTTCAACATTTTACGCTTTTTGCGCTCGTCTAGTATGCTAATCACGGTGTCGTATAGTATCGTTAATGCTCGACCGGAGCGGAAACGTTAACGGAGCTTCGATCGGAGCCGGTGCCATGAATCATAAGCCGCGGAAAAGATAAATAAAATTGTACAAAGCCAGCGTTGCGTGTAACTTCATTATGCGGAACAAGCTTCTACGAGTCGACTGTTCATATTTCATTCCGATCAAGCGATGTGTGCCTGAAAACCCGCGGGATTTTTAATGACGTTCCTGTTCGGTACGAGTGTTATTTATGGGCGTGAGCGGCTACCGGGACGCTGAAAGCTCGGTTTTTAACGTTGACGGTAAAAGTCTTAAAAGTCTCGCAGCACGGGCGTCATTCTTTTTCTCAAACTTTTGTTTTGCTTAACGAGCGAGTCGCCAAACCTAATTTTAAGTAAATTGAGACCTACATCCTGATTTTAGAAACGATTTCCGCCTCAGCAAGGGGCGATATTTCAAGAGGATCGTCCAAGACAATTTCACGAGGCTGCAGTTACTCCCCGAAATGAAAAATTCAATGCCACGTAGGAAGCATCTTTTCTCT
The DNA here is from genome assembly GCF_026283585.1 of Hylaeus volcanicus. Taxonomy (NCBI): domain Eukaryota; kingdom Metazoa; phylum Arthropoda; class Insecta; order Hymenoptera; family Colletidae; genus Hylaeus; species Hylaeus volcanicus. The sequence goes on from NC_071982.1 coordinate 6,523,878, forward strand.
GAAACTTCCTATCTCTAAGTAGACCTTGCGAAGTTTCTTTCAAAGTTTGCCAGCTCGAGGAAGGGAAACAGATCCTATTAAATTCTCAAAAAAATACCGTTTCCACGTCGACTTTGTTTGCACGTGACCCACTTCCAGCAACAATTCTTCTGAGAGCTTCGTAACTCAATTTTATCGTCGAAGGTAATTTGGACTCGTGGCTCGAAAATTCATTTTATTGTTAAACCCGACTTCCAGATAGCGACTCCCTCGCGTAGGAATGCACACCGACGTTCTCTACGCTGTCCCTGACGTTTCGGACCTCGACATTGTTCCTCCGAACGTCTGAAAATTTTAAATTTCCAAGTTTCGAAGAAACCAAACAAAATCTGCGAAGTATCATAAAATATCGGGCGTAGCAACTTCGTTCTTCCTCGAAGAAATAAACTTATTCACTTCTCGGGGCAGGAGAATCATATTTCTATGGAGAGAGCTGGGATCGTTAATCTTCTCCTTGCCGTCGGAAAACATTTGATATTTATTTACCCGAACGGCCTCGAGTTTGTTTCTGAATCGAGACAATCTTTAAGTCTTGGCGTTCGAGAAATCGTTTGCACGCGGCACGCCATCGAATCGACTAGTCGACCCTGATTAATTACAAACGTCGAACGATTTACAGTTCCATTATCGCGCTAACCGAACACTAAATGGAAACAGCGGCGCGTTGACCAACAATTGTTCTACTATTAATTGCTGGCCACATTGCACCTACCTATCTGGAAAATCGATGCACACCGCTATTTGTCTGTGTTAAATTCCACCGTCGCGTTTCGAACCGTTCATTTTCTACGCGAATTACGTTGATTGACAAAAATGTGCGACGGCGTGAAGACCGTCCACATCAAAGTAACGAGGGAGATAGAGTTTAAAAAGTGGATCGATTCTTCGTCTCAATGTGAACCTAAAAGTCCTTTTCCGTTTTGTGATCCAACGCTTCGTTATCGAGATATAAGCAGCCAAAGTCTTGTGCGTGCGCATGCATGGTCACGTGACGCGATCAGCTGACTGGGACACAAAATGGCGGGCGTTACATCGTTAAACTTTAATTCTCTATATCTTGATAACGGAGCCTCAGAATCGCAGAACGTTAAAAGACTTTTCGTCTTCTTTTGTCACGAAGAACTGATCCTGAAAAGTTTTGTACTATCAGACGTAATAAAATTCTGAGGTTACGTTTATGTTTCGCGGATACGGCATGTTTTTGGCATGTTTTTTAATAAAATGCTTACGCACCGCATATCGCGTTGAGGTGGACGTTATCGATATTTCCAGCGTTTTTCTGGAAATTTAGGTGAAAAATAAGGGTATCTTGGCTTTCGTTGAGCTCGCTTCCTGTATCGACGTCACATCTTTACGATAATGGTACCCAATGGCCGATGCTAGGGGAATGTTTTGCCAACTGCATCGTATTGGCAGCTTTCGGAATTCATGTTGCGAACTTTATACAATTTTTCGGGCTACCAGCGAACCGTATTTTCCAGGTTAACGGCCAGAGTTCCTCGATTTTCGTTCCCAACTGGGTCATTGTCACAGTTTCTCCTCCGACTTTCTAAACTGGAATACGCTCCGCGATCGAACATGCAGTTGTATTTTTTCGTTGTGCGACAGGACGCGGCCAATACCGAACAATGCGTTCGCGTTATCGCGAATATCGCGTTCATGCGTTTATTTAGTTTTTCGTGTTTCCCTTGCCGCTTACTTCGATGCTCGAGGAAAATTATTTTGCAACAACGTAACTGAAAAGCAAGATAATTACTCTTCGAGCAGCAACTTTCTTATCACGGAGTTGTCATTTATTTGCTATCGGATTACATATATCGTGTCTTTTGAACAAGTTTCGTTTTCAAACAAGTTTTTAATTAAACGCAGCACTGGACAGGTTTTAATTAAAATCTGTATTCCTAATTAAACTTCACCGCGAATAAATCAATAACACAGTACACGTAAAAAGGTGACCAGGTGCAGAAAAAAGGCAATCTCTGTCAGGGGAATAGAGGCGGGGCGACGTCGACGACGGTCCTTGTCGAATACCGGATGTGGATACATTTCTAATTCATTTAAATGATATTTACAGGGGAAAAAGTAGGTTACTTCAACGATTATTATTCGATAGAGTACATTAACTCGCGATCGAATACACGAGAAGTGAGGTTGTGCTATCAAAGAATGCATAAGCCTAGCATACATCTGCAATCTCCGCTTGGACCCAAGATAACAAGCATGTCATTTCATTAACAAACCTGTTCCTACAACCCTAGTACAAACATAACACCGTGTATCCACTCCCTTCAACAGACACAGGTGTCTATCTGAACCCATCCCAAAATAAGCAAAAGAAATTTGTGTATCCAGGACAGCTTTCATCCATCTAGCCTGTCTCTCGATCCTATTACCTGACCTGCGACGACACCGAGACCCGGTTTACACAGTAAACCTCGTCGCTCGTCCTTAACACCTTCCAGTGGCTCTCTCCATCGAAAGCATCATCCGCTGGACACGTGACGTCAGCCTCGTTTCAACGAGGCCTCCAGTCAGAGATTAACCAATCCCCCCAGCATTCAAGGAAAGAATAACCTTATGCAAATCTGAGAGTCCTGGCGGATCGACGTCCTCCTTCCCCGGGCTCTACGAGAATCGTAAAAATCGACGGATTATGCAAATAGCACGTCCGTCGATCCTACGCCGCGGATAGCGTTGAACGCGGAGCGTCAATGGAATCGGGCTCGTTAATCTCGCTGGATGGTCTTCCGATCGTCCTCGATGAATTAGAGTCGGCCGCTTCGGGGGCCTCCGGGAACGCTTTTAAATAACGAAAGCGATCGCGTAATAACAGCCTGATCGGCTTCCGTACGGCGGCGTGCCGCGTCACGCGTCCCTCGCGGCGATCGTCGTCCGACCTAGCCAGCCGCGGTCCAACCAGTCACGCCTGGCGAGCATCTCGAGTGCTACTTGAATTTCTGTTTGCGTCCGATGCGCGATGGACTTTTAAAAGATCCGAGGAACTGGAGCTACTGGGGAACGCTGGACACGTAAAAGGGACGCTTGTTGACACTTTCGCTGGGCCCCCCAGTCCTCGGGTGTCTATTGTTGCGTGGGGATTAGGTAGATGTTGGAGATTGGAGGTGGACACGTTCTGCTCGAGCGGAGGAAACGGGAACTGATTGTTTCTTGATAACGCGAAACTGTTCTCGTCTATCGTTATGTATCTGTCATGTCTACAGTTATCCTTTGATAAGATCCTCCTCCGATAGGGTTGCAGGTCCTCGACAAGTGAACCACTGGGTTGATACTTTTCTCGAGCCATAGTGCTCGGAGTTAGGTGATTGATAGCGACGATATACCAGTTGCATGCACCGAGGATACTTGGTGAACTCTTGCGAACCTACACGTTCTCTCGAAAATTCTTGACAGTCATAGCTGATACTTTCCTCAAGGAAAAAATATACTCCTCAAGGCATAGTGCTTGGAGTTAGGTGATTAATAGCGATACTAGACCGGTTGCATATAAGATACTTGGACGACTGTTGCGAACCTGCACGTTCTCTTGAGAACTCTTGACAGTCGTAATTAACATCTCTAAGCACAAAGCCGAAATTAGCATCAGGATTTGCATAGCACTCGACTATGTAGGCCTGGAAACCACTTCTATCTTTCAGCTTTTGTTGCCTTACACCAGCACCGACGCCTCACCTCCTGCAGGCATTGATCATTAGCAACTTTCCAACATCTAACTGTCCGGTCCTTCTAGGTCATTAAGACATCTGAAAGCCCTGGTCATCTTCCGATACATTACGCGCGAGTTTCTTCATTATTTGCCAAGCAATCGATTCCGGTAGCGTCCTGGCAGGACCATCGCAGAAGCGCGAATGATAGCGAAGCAGGAAATCTTGATCAATGTAATGACAGGCTGGCGTCGATAGATACAAATGCGTAGCGACGCTGCAGGATTTACGCATGGTTATTACAGGCTTCGCTGAAATGAATGTGATTGAAAACCGCGCATGAATTATGCAGGCCAACGGAAAAATTATGGAAATCTCGAACGAAGAATTATGTATCCGTTGTAACTGTGCAATAACGTTCCATCCCGTAATTGCTGACCGGAACGCGATTCCCCTTTGATCGGTGGCCACAGAATTATTGTAATTATGTTTACCACGGATTTCGCATGAATCTATTATAGCTCTGTTCTGTTGCGAGCGTCAAAGGCATTCCGTGACCGAAGCATCAATGCCGCGTCCCGCTGGAATCTCTGAGAACCCGGCTTGCGGTGCACGCTAGAATTGCGTCTTACGGTGCGTTATTGTTGGCTCGGTGACCATGTTTGAAGTTTCATCTAGCTGGCCTGGCCAACGCGGAACCGATTTTGAAGGCCAGGTAAAGTAGGCTCTGGAGATGCAGGAAATTTCAAGTCTCGAATCCTTAATCCCAGAGTCCCAAGTCAACAGCTTTGAGACTTCAGTTCTTATTTCTAGGTCCCTTTATCCCAGACTCTGAGTCCCAGGTCACCAGCTTTTAGTCCCAAATCCTTATTTCTATCTTCCTAGTTGCAAATCTCATCTCCCAAGTCCTGATATTCAACTGTCATGTACAAACGCTTATGAGTATCCATTTCAAACATCGTCAAACGTACTTCAGCCACCCGAAACGAACAGTGATCCCTCCCACGATCTATCAAGCCGTCGTAAAATCCCTGAATCGCTGCACAGCAAGAAGCTCCGGAGGCAGCTGCCCCACCTATTCGTCGCGGATTCATGCAGCAAACAGCGTCTCTCATAATCGAATCGCGCGTGCCACGGGCGTCGCGTTTCGACGTATCGTCGCGCGTTTCGAGGCTCCAATCAAGCCAGCATTCATCGCGTTTGTTGCCAGCCTCGCGCGACTCCCCATCCAGCTGCGGATAAGTGCATTATCGGGGCCCACGTCCGCGTGACGAGACGTGCGATGACGCACGAATGAACGCCTCGAAAATCGGGAAATCCGTGGCCGTCCTTGTCTGCTTTGATGAACGTTCCGCGCGGGATTGGAAACGGCAGGCCGCCGCTGCCGGCGAAATTCTATCAGGAGGAATAAAATCTCTCTGTAATAACGGATTACTGTTACGCGGCGGGGGCCTCTGACCCGGTGGCTGGGCGTTTATGATTGGATTACCGACGAATGACTGCCCAGTGGGCTGCTTCAGCGACGAAGAACACTGGCGGTCCTAACAGGGAAGAAGCCACTCGAGGAGGAACGAGATAAGTGTCGAGGAGAAGAAACCTGTGCGTGAGGGTTAGCGTCAGTTGGGGATGCAATTGAGTGAATGGTAGTGTACTAGATTTGGGGATCGAGACTTCTTAGTTCCAGTCATTCCCATAAATATTTGTACCTTCTATGTCTATCAAAGAAATTTGTCTAAATTAAATGATAGGTTTGCTATTTTCAAATAAATATTTCATTATTGATACATAGAAGTGTAAAGTTTATTCGTGTATATATTTACAATGAAACATTTATTTAAAAATGTCAAACCTATCGTTTAATTTAGACAGATTTCTTTAACAGACATAGAAGGCACGAATATTTATGAGACTGACTGTATAAACCTCCTAAAGTCTAGCTAACCACTCCTAGCTTCACGAAAGATTGAGAATAAAAATACTTCCACTCGCTGGAATATACTTTTAAGCCTTACAAATGACGTATAAAATTGATTCGCACGTTAGGGGTATCGGTGTTTCTCGAATCCCCAGTTAAAAGCTTACAGAAAGCTAACCCATCGATCAAGATTCGGTTTCCAATAAAATTCCCTCGTTATTCTACAGAAAGAAAATGATATTAACCCCCACGAGGGACCTACCCCTTGGAATACCTTCCTGTATATCTCCAGACAACTTCTATATTCAGATCCATAAATTTTGCTTGGGACGCACAGCTTTCTCCTCTGGTTGTTGGGGCCAGGTTTTAGGGTTGAAATCAGGTTTGCACGATATTCTTTGGGACGTCTCTGCTCTACTAAATCACAATGATCATACCTAAAAAAAGAACCACCGCTATGCATCACAGGTTATACAACAGCCTGTAGATTACTTCGTCTTGACTGGAGACATTTTTCAAAAAAAAGCAGGCTACGAGACCCTCGACGCATCGCACCCGATCAGGTGCCGTTCGCCCAGTGTCCCATCCCTCGTTTACGCCACCCTTTCGCAACAGGGGATGTCGCAGTATCGGCACGATGGCATCGATATCATTGAAACCGAATACCCTTGTCCCTGGCGCTGCTGGACGACGCGATGATCTCTAGAAAGCCGGCCAACACCGATATCCTTGCACTGGGAACCTCGTTTTATCAGCGTCCGCTCTAGGGGGAAGGGAAAAAAAGAGGGAAAAAACCCTGCACGGGGTATCGGGTGTTTCGTAATCCGATAGCGCCAGAGGTACCGAGATTTTGTTATTAAAAACAATGACGCGAGAAGGGCCGATCGTGTTTCGCGGCATCGACCAACGCAACGGATTCTAGACCAGGCACGAACTAAATTTTACATTGTTTCTCTGCGGCTGTGTTGAGTTGGAGCGAGAGTCGTTTAGTTGTATCGATTGAGAGTTGAAAGTTCGTACTGTTAGGCGACGAATCAGTGCTATTAATTTAAGGCTTTCTGCCCTATCAGTTACTCGTCACTAGGCGCCAAGACTTCTAAACGAGACCGGGAGTCTCCGGAACAGCCGCTGTTCGATTTGGCAGATTTGCAATCCGCCTTCCCAAGAGCCAACGCGAGCAGAGCCCTCGATTCGTCGTTCGGCAACGTTGAAGCGGACATTGCGAGCTTTTTGCTTCCTTCCTGCCAGTCTGCTGGCCTCCCAAGCTCAATTAAACAATAAGAAGCCGTTTACCAGAAAAACGGCACGCCGTTTTCCAGGCTCGGGGAACAACGACTGCCAAATGGAATCATTCCGTTCCTCGATCATCGGTTACGGTCGCATCCGGCCACCTCGGGAATTCCCGACGAACGAATTGGCAAGTTTTCAGGGTGTTTTGCGTCGGTGCCGTGGCACGTCACACTGTTTTGTTAGGACGCGCGGTCTGGCCAGGGCTCCGCGTCCGTTCGTTGCATTCCCGTTCGCCTCTTGAGCGAGGATTTGCGAGAGAATTTGGCAGTGGCCGTCTGCATACGTAAGCTTGAAATATACTTCGGATTTTATTCCGCGACACAGTTGGCCGGGGAGGACGGGATGCGGGCGATAGGAACGTTCGACATTCCCTTCCAGCCAAGCTGGAAACCTTGCCCGATCATGAGAGCAATCCACTTCGTTCGTGTAGCGGCTTGACAAATTGGTTGTTCGTGAACTTGCATTCCGAGGAGCTGGGAACACGTACGCACACGTGGATCAGTTTAAGGAGAATCGATCCCTTCGAGGAGACCCTGTTCGAAGCGAGCCTGGGGCTGAGGCAGAGGATGAAGAAGATTACCGTGTAACGAATGGGTAGCAGTGGACAGATGATCATTAGAAGGAGTGTATGGGCAGGAGATAGGAATATGTGATGACAAACTGTTGCAGATGGTGGCGAGAACGCCAACTAATGGCGCCACAGGTACATGCCATCATGGCGGTAGCGCCAACTAGTGGCGTCTCAGGTACACGCCATCATGGCGTGAACACCACCTATTGGTAAATTTATGACTTCTTATCTCTTTGTCGTTTGACAACTCATCTCTGTGGGGACTCGCTGGCAGCGCTCTAGCTCGGGTACCTCGGGGTTGCTAAGCTTAGAAAAACGCCGCTACAGCCCCTGAGGGCTAAACTAAGGGCGCTACAAGTGGACGACATAGTGACGAGAACGCCGAACTAGCGGCGCCTCAGGTACATGCCATCATGGCGGTAGCGCCAACTAGTGGCGTCTCAGGTACACGCCATCATGGCGTAAACACCACCTATTGGTAAATTTATAACTTCTTATCTCTTTGTCGTTTGACAACTCATCTCTGTGGGGACTCGCTGGCAGCGCTCTAGCTCGGGTACCTCGGGGTTGCTAAGCCCGTACTGTAGCTTAGAAAAACACCGCTACAGCCCCTGAGGGCTAAACTAAGGGCGCTACAAGTGCACGACATCCTGACGAGAACGCCGAACTAGCGGCGCCTCAGGTACATGCCATCGTGGCGAGAAGTTAAACTAATGGCGCCACAGTTACATGCCATCATGGCGGTAGTGCCACTCTCGGTGGCGTCGCTAGTTTCCATGCTCGTCGTCCGCTGAAACTATCGCGACACCCGATTGCAATGTACAGTACGTATTAACCGCCCCTGAATAAGAAACCTTATGTAAATCTGAAATTCAGCGCAGTCGGGGAGCAAGGGAAATCCCTACAACACATATTCCACGGAAATAAGTCTCCCTAAGTGCAACCCCCGGACCAGCGGACTGCAACAAGAAAAAGAACTTTCCGCGAGAGTGGCAGGCAAGGTCCTAACCGTCCGAAAATCACCGAGAGAGGCACTCACGTGTTGGTAGACCGCCCCTCTAGCCGGAGGCAAACATTTAAATCCGCCAGGGCCACTCGAGCTCCCCGCGAAGAGGAGGACGCGTTCGTAACAAGTACACTCGCGGAGTTCTCTCCATTGTCGCCCTTCTTTTCTACCTATGCCCAGGGGCGTGGGGCGGGGTAGGGTGCCGGAGGGACGTTGGCGGAGCGCGACTAACGGAATAACGCGGCACAATGGCCGGGAAGAAATGGCTTCTTAGCATTTGCGATTGCATTAGTCAAATTCCGCCTGGCGCTCGGATTAAGGAGCCGCGGGGAGCGTCTTCGGAAAAGAGAAATAAAGAAAAAGAACAACGAACGAAGTTAAGCGCGGGAAAACGAATTTCTCTTTCGACGAAAAGGAGTGTGGAGGGGAGGGGGGGGGAAGCATGATGCAGTCGGGACGACGAAGGGACTGGCGGAGGTGCGAGCAAGTCACCCCCGCAGGGACACTACCGTACGTCGTATTGTAATGCGAAACTAAAACAGAATTATCCGGTGGCCCGTGTCGGGGGCGAGCCTCGAGACGAGGGTGGCGCGACGCTTTCCCGCTAGAGGGTGCATTTTAACGCGGCTAAAAAACGACCTGCTTCGAGGTCCAGGCCCCGCCCTCGCTGGATGCTGGGGCGATATATACGCGTACGTGCACAGGCGACGCTCTGTTTTATATTTGCTAATGCCGTGCCAAGGGCTGACGGTCCATTGATTTATATTGTTTGAGATGATGTGCGAGGAGAGATAAGACGGCTGGCGCTGAGCTGCGCGTCGTCATCCTTTTTGCCAGCTTTTTTCGAGGTTGGAGCTTCCGGGTCACTCGAGGTCCCACACTCTAGAGGGTTGTTTTACTTATTCACTCGGCGAGGATATGCATGCGATGGAGGTGCACCTTATATGTCGAGGGGTGGAGTCGTGTTTATACAGCGGATTATCTTAAATTACACTGTCAGCATTGCGATTATCGCGTCGATGACATGGCTTCGATGCTATCAACGTCTGCTCTAGTGCGTTTAACGACGTTACTTAATTCTGCGTATCTAGCTTTGATAGGCAGGTTAGGAGGGTCAGCATATGGGTCAACTAGGTGTAGCGTTAAGACAGGTTTCAAAGTGCTTGACTCACAGAACCTGCTAATGGTGACGAGTTTGTAAGACCATGTTTGGGTCCCGATTTCCTTGCACTCCAGTCTTGTATCCAGTTTTTATTGTATACATTTTTTTGGTATTGGCCGCGCGGTTGACATCAAAAGTCCACCGATAAAGAAGCGATAAAGAAGTACCTATCCCGTGAAAAACACGAAAGTAACGCGTGGGACGTCAAGCCTAGACACGGATCACTGGCACCGCGAAAGCGTTCCTCGCAAAGGGTGTCGATCCCATTTCTCCCCTAGCCGATGGCACGCGAGCCAGCCACGCGGAATCGCGCAACTCTTCCGAATTTCAGATGGAGGCACCAGTCACGGTTGAATTCCGCGCGCAGCGATGCGTGACGCGCGTCGTCCATCTGTGAGTCGCGTTCCTCTGATAGCACTGCGAGTCCAGAGGCCGGACGGGGAACCGATTCCAAGTTTTCGCATCGACGGTCTCGCGTCTCATTTCGTCCGCGTCGAAACGAGTTTTTGCGATGCCCGTGACGTCGGCCCCGTGGCTCCTTCCGCGGGCACGGAGGGCGGTTGATCCCAACCCCTGTCGTGAGTCACGCGCCACCGTGGAATTTACGAGGCGACGTTGTCGCGCTCCTCCGCTCCTCTGATCCGTAGGATTATCTCCGCGCGACCGACTGTTTGCCACCCCGCACTCCCTCGATTATTATACCATCAAAATGTGGCGTCCAGTCGGGACACCCCCATAATTAGAAGGGCACGATCGGTTCGCTTGATCCCGGCCAAATGTAGCCCGCGACTTGGGGGTTCGCTCCACCGGAGTAAGACTGCTCGGGACGTTGAATTGGATAGAAGTTGTTCGGGGACGAGGTACACAGGCTTGAAATCGGGGGGAAATTTAATTTCAAAGTGGATTCTGACGAAAATTTCTGAATCGGTGACGCATATAAATAAAACGGAAGTTCATACGTTCAAAAAATATTTAATATTCTCTTGTATTTATGTTATCGCAAAAATGCTGCTGTGAAGTATGTAATATTTCGAAACATTTTGGAATATGTAAAGGAACCAGACACGTCTACCACGTCTGACGTGTTCACGAGTCAGACTCGTCAAAACCACCCTAACTCGTCATTGTATGTCTAGGGGTTAATACTGGGATCCTGCAGAGTCTTGGCGTTATTCCCTACAGCTCTTTCATCAAGTTTCAGTCAGGTTATGGAGATTGTTTCAGGTTTAACCGCCTCTAGGTGCAATCAAGCAGCCTTCCACGTAATAGCCATAGTTCTGGACCATCTATATTAATTATTGTAACAATAATGAAATTCAGGCTCGGCTGGAATCGCGTCGTTCGGATACGCGCTGCGGTTACAATGTCCCATTGTTGGCATGTCTGAAGTCGACGTGTCGTTAAAATCTCTGTAATTATACGCGTTACGGGCTCTTGCGCAATCCTCCAGCGTCCTGAATGCATGTAACCTTCGAACAACGAAAACTCCAGTTAACCGTGAAAATTATTCGCCATGAAGCTGTCAGAACCTCTTTCAACATTCTGGGCGAGTATAATTTTTACATTGCCCCAGGAATTTCACTCTTGGCTCCATAAAATATGGAGCTACCCAATTTTCATCGAATTTTCATAGTTACAGTCGCGAAACAGTGCTTACTCTCTACTTGACCAGGAAGTTGCACGATTGGCCAAGGACGACGCCTTCTTCAGGACGTCGTGGCGCGATCGATCGCAATCAATCTTCGCGACTGCATCCCTTTCGTTGAATTATCTGGCTCTGGAAGCTGGCATGCGACCCTTCGCGGCGCTGCCGCATTGCTCGATTATTATACCGTCGAAATACAACGGTTCGTTAACCCACCCCTGCCTATGGCCCCTCTTAATTACAGGCTCTGATCGATAGGACCGATTTTCGCGAACGTTGCCCGCAATATTGTGTACACGCCGCGTCGTCGTCGAACGCCTGTGTTTACGACGATAAACCACCCTGGGTCTTTCGGAAACGAATGTTGAAAAGGAAATCGTGCAAAAAAATTCACGAGAAGCCAATTTCCAATGTGACGTTGTTGAATATTATATAATATCTTGGCGAATTACAAGTCCGGAATTAATTTTAATTTTGAAAGAAGTCTGGATGGACGGAATCGCGCAGGAGACGTCGAATCGAATCGAGATCAATCGTGGTTCGACTCGAGCGTTCGTCGATTCATCAAAAAATGTCCTCACCTCGGGCATCTCGCTTTGCTATTAATCCATCCGTGGATATTAAATCCCATTCATCGTCTTCCGATCGCTCATTAAAATTGCTGATTCTCGTTCGAGCAGAGTCTAGACACGGTGTAAATACGCGCGATTAGATTCCGCGATGGTAATCTATCATGAAAATGACCTTATTATCCGGGCGTTGGACTTTTCCGCTTCGGTTATCGAAATCGGTTGGTTTAACCCTTTGAACATCGTAAATCTACCAAGCATTGCTTAAGAATAATCTCCTTTCGCTCGAATAATCATTACTTTTGGGATTTTTTTTAACACATTCGCGACGGAGTCCATTGGTCAATGAATGTGTGAAACGACGAATGTACGCTCGGGATGAAATACCACTTGGCAACGAACTGTCCAAATATTGCCAGAGCCGCGGACTCGTTGATACCGGTAATTAAATTCGATGATCGCGCTCTTCTGCGCGACGTTCTCTCATTAGTGCATCTTCGAACAATGTATAGGCGGCGACGATACGCGATACTACCGCGCCCAGCCAAATGAGATTACGTTTGATCGGATTAATCAGATCGCCGCCCCTGGCCACGTTTAGCGTTCGACGTAATTTCGATGTTTGATAATGTTAATGTTGTCGCAGCGTTCGCACGGCTCGATACGTCGAGCGTTGCGTAATGAACGCGCTGGAAATGTTTTCGTCCCGTCTGGCGTCGAGTTTTCCTGTATTTTCTGGCCCTTCTCGAACCGTTCTCCCAGTTTTGTCCGTGAAATTTAGTTGTTTATCGACGTATAAAACCGTATGAGACCGTAAAACTAGGTTTCGGGCCGCGAAGCTTCCTCCCGAACCCATTTCCTTTGTAAATTCCCTTCCTTTTCTCAACTAAACCTCCTACTTATTTTTCAAAGAACAACACGTATCGCGATATTGATTGCTTCAATTTCAAAGAATGCGATCAAAGCGGGGAGTCCTCAAAGGGATACATTGCACCGTCGGCTCTCAATAATAATATTCCTACAGGCTGCGAGGGGAGCGATGGTAAAAGAGGAGGTTTTAACTATACATCCGCGAAGGACGTAAAAACGCGACGCAGCCTAAAGGCGACTAAAGAACTTTAGTTAACCTTTAAATGTCAGCAGACGGATTGCATTTTGTATTCGACAAACGCCCCTGCGCGCCTATTTTTAATCCACGGTTATCTCGCTAGTAATATACGTGTCGTCCTAGACGGTTTCGATGCCATCAACTCCATCCGATTCCTCGCAGGACCACAAACGTGTCGTAAGAATATAAAAAAGATTGAAATCAAAGTTCACGTTACAATATTCGCAGAACAAAATAAATTCCTATTTAGGTTCAATTTTTCTAGCCACGTTTGCGAAAATTTTATTTCGCATAAAGATCCGCAGTCTGGTTATTATAAACATAAAAAGTCACGACTATACCAAGTACTCGAATTTCAGACTTTTCAAAAACAGTCGATCGATTTGCGCAGCGACCGGCTCAAACATAACCTATACATAGCGCATCAGCTCTTTGGAACTCGCGATTCGTCCCCGAGCTTCTTCAAAGGATACTCGTTTAGTCGAGTTAAGTTTGAATAAATTCCTAATTTATTCTTCTCCGTTCGAAATGAAATTTGCTGAAAAGTAGCTGCAGGATGCACCGCTAGAGATTGCATGAACTCCCCCAAAGAGCTACTACAAAGGATGCACTATCGATTTCCCTTAAAAGAAAGTATTCCTTGGATCCAACGCGAGTCAGGCGCCGGTCCGCGCGACAACTGGAATATATTCGAAGGGAAACTCCGTCGAAGGAGCTCTCCGGGGAATACGCGGTCCCAGGGTGCGTTGTATAATGCACCCGGAGTGACGCATCGGTGAACTCTGCATAACTGCATACGCACCCCCGTAGCCGGGCGACTGGGGTGGCTCCTGGTGGTCGTTCATCATCGCCGTGCTCGTCCCCTATTGCCGCATCTCTGGCACACTTGCCGGGGCTGAGTGGTCGATTGAAAAAGACAATCGGTAGGGCCGAGCTTCATTAAACGTTACGAATTTTCGGGACGTTCGCAGGAGATATTAAACTCCTGCTGGAAACGAGCACTGGGCCCTGGGGACGCAGGGAACGTTACACGTGGAGTAAACCGACTTCGAGTGGAGGTTGTGTAGGTTAACGTTGGATCTGGTCAGTTGTGAGGTGGACTTGGAAAGACCGAGGGGGATGAAGGACTCGGTGATGAGAGATGATAAACGAACAGTTGAAGAGGTAATTGTTAAACGTTCACAAATCGATCGACTCCACCAGTCACATAAAAATTGTAATTAAAAAAGGGTTAAACTAGAGAACGATGAGTGGGTGTGGGACAAAAAATGACTGACGGCCACGTTACCAAAAGAAAGAAGATCTAAACAGAGGGCTCCCAGACCTAACAAACCAGCAGTCCAGTCCGTCCAGGCCTAGACCAGGTAGCCATAAATTCCAGGAGTCCAGGTCACGTCTGGGCTACACCTGCTGCGCGAGAATCACGCGGTCAGATCTAAATCAGCTTAATCAGGTCCGCGTTGCGCTAACTCTGGGTCATGTTTCGTGGAAAGAGTCCGTTCATTCAGACAAATGGTCGCCTCTCCGCGCTAACGACGTTAAATCGCACGCTCCGTTCGCGACGGTACCTATCATGACGCGAAAAAATGCACGGCCATTCCGTCTGATCTTATTTCCACTCCTGCTCGCGGGAGGGACGGCTGGTCGTTGGGAGCCGAGATTAGAAAAAATCTCCGCCGACCGAGGACTCCTGAGACCATCCTTCGCACCTGCATCCGTCCTTGGCCATTGGAAAGGTCGCGAGATCGAGAGGACGCGAGCCACGGTGAAAAAGGGGGACGGAATAGGTGGAACTGCAGGGTCTCCATACGTAATCCTGTGACTGATTGCGGGTAATTACGGCACTCTGGCTGGCTGTAGCCACGCAAATACCGTTCCGCGAGGGTGCCATCTCGAGCGGAAATAAAATTTCAAAGTCCTTTGACGCTCCCCAACAATCTCGTTCTCTTTCAGTTTCTTTGCCCGCGGTCTACCCTGTTATCATCTCGCCGTTCCTCCTTGCGCGCTCTTCCTTTTGCAATCGGTCGCACTTGCGCCGGTCGATACTGGATTAAACCAACAACGACAGTCGCTGGGAACAGTTTTATTCATTTGAGCGACAGACGTGGTTTGTATCGAGCCTCGCTCACGAGTCGTATCCCCTTACAAGTGCTGAGTCGAATAACAAGTTTTCGAGACACTCAGATGTCAGTATTTTAAACACCTCGATGCTTTCAAACTATGGATCCTCAAAATAACAAAGTATCAAGACTCTCACGTTCCTAAATTTCCAAGTGCAGTCGTTTTCACTGATTTAACGATCCCAGTGTCCAAAGCTTTATCACCTCCACGAGTTGTCGCCATATAATTATGTAGTGTCCGCGCCTCCCATACCCAACAATAAGGAGTCAAATAAGAACACGAAACGTAGGGTACGGGATTGGTCGCGTAGGTAAAGCGGTCGACTGTGGATCCGAGGATCGTGGCTTCGAATCCCCGTGCCTTATTTTTCGTTTAGACTCCTACAATTAAATGTCACTACTTTAAACACCTCGATGCTTTCAAACTATGGATCCCCAAAATAACAAAGTGTCGAACCTCCCACGCACCTAAATTCCCAACTACAACCCGTTCCCTTGGTTTAACGATTCCAGTGTCCAAAGCTTTATCACCTCCACGCGTTGTCACCGCATGATTACGTCTTCTTCAAGTTCCAGCGCTTCGCCCAGCCCCCGAATCCTAGACCCCCAATCACCTAATCAACTACGCATATGCACGTCCAAGTCCCTGGCGAACATCGTTGAGCTACAGACCACTTATCAGATTATCGGTAACGCTATTCAACGCCCACGTCGATCTTGATTCTACCCCGAGCCATTGACTCGCCGCGTGTACGCGATATCGTCGGAAAGATCCGGCGCGCAGACAAGCGGCTAGATAGGCAGATGGGTAGATAAAGTAAGGGACGGAGAGGGTGAACAAGGGAGAAGCGCCTGGAGGGTATTCGGAGGACGAGGCGTTGACGGGATGCATCGCTCTCTGTTCCACCGGATGATTGGACACATTCCATTTACCTCGTCGTCCATGTCAACCAGCGCCGCGTTGTCATTGTTTCGCGACAAATTAGTTTGTCAGAAGCAGTGAATGCTGTCGAGGACGCGGAGAAAATAGTCGTGGAAACGACTGTGAAGCCTTGAAACTCTGGTCCGAGTTCGGTAGCTTCGATTTCAGGATATTAAAACGCGTTAAAAATGTATAGAGTTAGGCTTCGACGTCTCCGAAACTCGGACGCACGAATATTCGGTAGCGTGCGAGAATTCGCTCTGAAAATTCGGTCACACGCGAATTCGGTAACAGAAAAATTTGATAATACTTTGATAGGACTCG
>NC_071982.1:6540220-6544175 GCF_026283585.1 Hylaeus volcanicus
CTCGAATCTGTAGTACTGAAACTCGGACGTACGAATATTCGGTAGCGGGCGAGAATTCGGTAAGTTTCTATAACCACGGAATCAGTATTTCTAGAATTCGATAGTCTCAAGTTCGAATGTATGATTACTCGGGTGACCGAGATTCGGCAACCGAACGATTGGATATACTCCATTTATCTCGGTCGTCGGACAGAGTCGCGGAGTCATTGTTTCGCAAGAAATTAGTTTGTCAAAAGCAGCGAATGGTACGGAGATACGAGAGGGAAAAAAGCGAGAGTGGAGTGGAGGGGGTGGGGGGTGGGGGTGGGGGTGGAGAGGGGTTGCACGTCGGAGTCGCGAGCGTCGAGAGTCATTTCGCCTTGGAACTCGGCTAGGCTGAAATTGAGGGAGCAAGATGGATTGAGTAGAAGCGGGGCAGAAACGCCAACCGAGCCGGGCTAGGTTATTTCTGGACGCGATTGAACTCTTTTTTTTTTCAATACCGGGTTCAACGAACGACACGGGAGCCCGCGTACTATATACCTCATGCGCGTGGGTGAATTTGATTTCCTGCTGGTCAACGCGTCAACGAGTTTTCTGTATGCGCCATAGGTATATAGCGCGCGATCCAACATGCAATTTCGAACGGAGAATAGATCAACCGCTCGATGGGGGAAGACAGAATCGAGGTAATTAAGATTTTCAAAAGTGATGCTTCGATATTCGAGTGGGATTGAAGTCGTCAGACGTCAATTTGCGAAAATCGAATGTGGCATGTCAACGTTTGGGGATGCAAAAATTTGACTCTGTCAATTACTGGAGATACAAAAATAAGGCGAAGCTGGATCTCCCTATCGATCTCGATAGGGAGAATATTCGGTAGGATCCGAATTCGGTAACAGAAAAATTTGATAATATTTTAATAGGACTCGAATCTGTAGTACCAATATTTGTGACACTTCTTTAGCGTCGGAACAGCCAAGCATCGAAGTTCGGTAGACCGAATCGATTCCAAAAATTCCTCGCCACCCGAATTCGGTTCCAGCGACTCGCTATACCGAAATTATGACGCGCGGACGTCCGATACGTCCGAAATATCGCAGACGGCCAGGTTTCGAGGCGCCAAAGTTCACCGGCGTCCAAATTTAGAGGTACCAAAATTCCGGCACGCCCGATGCGTATCAAAGCGGCATAGCCGAGACTCGTGTCGCCGCGTTAATAATCATGGGGTCCTCCGAGTAGCGACGCGCGTTGCTTTACATGCAAATCAGACAATTGCGGCCGATATGTACGGTCTCGCGTCCAAAGCGCAGGGTTAGTCTCGCTCTGGGCATCGGTAGTTTAATTAGATTACGCCTGCATGGTTCATCGTGCTTCACGCTTATCCGTCCCCCTTCTATAGGGTGACACGTTACGCGGCTGGATTGATAGCCAGATAGGCCGTTACCGCGTTGCGCGGAGAGAAAAATACGCTCGAGCACGGCCATGAAACGCAGTGAATTTTTATGTCAAGTATTCCGGCACACGTGCTCGAATTTCGTGCGCGTGGCACCTTGATGTATGGCTTCTGGTCGCGCGCAGGCGTAAAAAATTTCACCGTTGTAATTGAAAACGTGTAAAAATGCAGCCGGTGAATCGAAACAAAGTGCTGGGAGTGGCTGGACTTTTTTGCGCGCCGGGTCGTATCTCCGCTGGCTTTTACGCCAGACGAAAGGTTCAACGTAGCCCGAAGGAGCTTTTCGGGCATCCGATAGAATTTCTCGCTGATCGCAATTTCGGACGGTAAATTGAGTTCTATGTTTAGGTTGGCAGTTATGCGTGATGCTGACAGAGGAGATGAGAGAACAGGGCTAAAATATGTGGGTGGAGTAAACATCAGCTTCGTGACGTGGGGTATTTGCTCCCTGTCGCGATGAAGTATTAGGAGCGTACCAACCGGGCTATAAATCCAAGAAGAGCTGGCGTCGAACATCGGCGTACTTCGAATTCGGACACACGAGATTCGGTAGCCTCAAAGTTTTATTCTCGCGACGTTAAAGCACAATAGTATTCTGAATTGAAAATGCTAAATCACAGTGTTATCTAGTGTAAACTAAACCTTAACTCTCAAACGAATATTCTGCTCACTCTCCGATCTCTTCAAAGAATTCTAGCTTCTCGTCAGCGATTTCTCTGGTGTATCGAAGCTCGCACACGCAGCATCTTATGAATTTTGACAGGCCAATAGCGACGACAGACAGAAATTTCTTTCCTAGTCTCAAGCCACGATCACCCGACATCCCCCAGTCCCCTACGTCCTGTTTTCCCCGATTCGCCGTCGTGATATCTGCATCCGCCTCGACGGCCCAGCTTCCGCGACACGTTTTACGACAAAATACGATTTGCATTCCGCGGCTACGAAGACGCAGCCGGTTGAAGATGAAAGGGAAGCGACCGCGGTGGAAAAAAATCGCACAGGAAGCCGAGATCGGTCGGAGGTAGGGGACAGCGGAAGAGGCAGAAGAAGTAACAGGAGAAGAACGAAAGCACGCCGGGCACGCGTGTAGTTACATTTCCATTCGAAATACGGCCATGTACTTACGGGTTTGAGAATGTGGAACGCCATAAGTAATTCAGCGTGGCAGCATTCTGCTGCGGGAAACGTGCGTCGCGACGCGATACAGGGAGAAAGAGGGTGCAGCCAATGGGAACCGTTTTACATTCCGCGCTCGCTTCCGTCTACGAAACGTCTCCGATTTTTCTTATGAAGCGCCACGACGTACTGAATGCCCTCCCTTGCCGCGGTTTAAGTAGCTATTTCGAAGCGGGAGCCGTTGAATTGATTAGCTCAATGAAAGTTTACGAAGTCCTCGGCTACCCGCTAAGAATCGATCAACACGATCGTGAAGTCGATTCGATTTCGTCCCTCGAATTCGGTAGTTTCGAATTAGCTGCACCGAGATTCGGTTGGGTTCGAATTCGCTGAACCGAGATTCGGTTAGGTTCGAATTCGAAGAACCAAAATTTGTCAAAGTTCGAATCTGATGTACTGAAATTCGTTGACCCTAAATTCAGGATAATAATAAAATTTGCAGTTGCCATAGCTACTTTCGGTCGAAGAATGCCTCATTTCTTGCAACCCTTCGTGCCGAGTTCCGCGCACCGCCAAAATGTCCCGTGCATAAATCAGCCGCGTAATTTAATCGTATCTTCTCCTTAACTCCGCCGATACTCGAATTATGGTTACCCAAAGAATGCTTTCGACGGTGTGGGGTGGTCGGGGGAGAGTTGTTGGAAAAAAACGAGTGATTTATCCGTCGCGAGCGGCCCGTCGGACGGAAGTGCCGTGGAATTTATGGGTGGGGCACTTCCGACTAGATTTTATCGTTTATCAATAACGTCCGAATAAAAGTAATACGAGGCCCGGAGCCGCGCGCCACGACAAATGGATATTTCGTGAAGTGTGTTACGGAGTCGCCTGGCGAAATAAATGCGACCGATTCCGCTCGGCTCCTCGCGAATGCTTCATGTAAGTATAAAAAGCGGGGGGCCGCTTTGTATCGTTCCAGACGTTGCATCGATTCGAGTCTTGAATATAAGAAGAGATATATCTGGCGCGGGACGATACCGCCCCTTATTATCGGATACTGTTATTCGTCTGGGTTATTATTCTATTGTTGGACCGTTCGACGTGACTATTCGGATATCATCGCCGATTCAGTGGTTCGTGCCGCTGAGCCTCGAGGAATTTCAAATTAAGCCGCCATTACGCGGGAGAATAGCACGTGAACTTCGACGTATTAAGCCCCATTCGCACCTAAAAAATAATTAAGTCATGGGTAAAGCTTTTACTTATACAAGGGAATACTATAATCATTTTCCATAGAGAAATAGTACAAACTCTAATATGTTATGCCCCATTCGCACCTAAAAAATAATTAAGTCATGGGTAAAGCTTTTACTATACAAGGGAAAACTATAATCATTTTGTATATAG
>NC_071982.1:6544185-6594052 GCF_026283585.1 Hylaeus volcanicus
GGAATACTATAATCATTTTCCATAGAGAAATAGTACAAACTCTAATACGTTATGCCCCTCTCACGCGTGAAAATTGTCGCATACAAATGATCGCGAAAGCTGGGCGTCGAATTATGCTCTCATCGCACAGGACATTTGTGCAAAGTTTAATGAATTAAGCCCTCCACACGCGGCAAGATTATTGCATTTCCAGCAAGTTAGGTGTCGGATTAAACTTCCATCGCGAAAGATAATGCGAAAATAATAGAGTAATAATGTAATATCCTTTCCGTAACGAGAACAAGCCTGGCTCGTAAAACGCAATTAAGCCACTTTCGCGCCTACCACGCCACAAAGAGAAAACGTTTCGAACGCAACAATCGAATGGAACATCGCTCCGAATCGAAAATCCGATTATGCCAGAGTCTAAAAGTTCCCCGAATGAAAAGGTACCGAAATGTATATTTGGAAAAATGCTTGATCTAGAAATTCAGTTAAAATCAGCGAAATCGAAGGTGGATATCTGAAACTGCAATACCATTCCGCGTTATTATCAGATATTGGCTTCGGCGTGGCCCTATTTACGAGAAACCGCCGTCTCGACGACCACGAGAGTTAACGAAGATACATAATTCTCGCGTAAAAGTCGGCTCGTTAATTAAACGCCAGCTATTTCGCCGGAATATCCGTAAACGCTATTAATGCGTATGCCGTGTTCGTCTTTTTACAGAGCGCCTCAACGACATCGTAATTTGCGCGGTCGCAGCGAAAGAAGACACCCTTAATGACTCAGGCCGGGACGAAATTAAGGGGCCCCCGAGTGGCGCGAAACGCCAAGCTTCTAATCTCGCGGAGTGCACGCCCGCGATAAATTAATATCCAGCCGGGCGGCATTGGGAATTTTTTGATTGATCGCGCCTCGTCTCGGTTAAGTGCCAGGAACATGCTGGCAGGAACTCGATAGAAGTCCAACACAGAACTTTAACCGAGCGCGCCAGACGTTTCTGCTAAGTAACTCGACCGTCTTGCACACTTCTGACCCGCGTCGGGAATTCCAACGAACAGCCTCGGATGCAGATAACGATCCGAAAACTGTGAATTGAAATGTCATACGATGGCGCAGATCTCCGTGAACGTTAACGTCGTATCATTGTATCCCGTAAAAGGATTTTAATTTCCGTCTCTATCCAGGTCCCGCGAAGATATCTCCTGTACGTCCAATTGCGATAGCCATCTGATGAGAAAAATACGCGAGGCACAATGGGGAAGAACGTAATCTCGCTGCGCGTATCACTTATCGCGTATCAGCTTACATTCAAAAGACGGGGACTTAATTAGATCCATCCAGGAGATACCGCTCTGTCCTCTTCGTGAAAGTAAAGCCCCGTTCACACGTGGGGATCGCGTACCACTCGACAAAGATCGTGCCTTTCGCGCGCGGACCGATCTTGATAATATTAACGAGTCGGGATCGCGTGGGATAGGTGCGACAGGTTTGAGAGGCGATTAAGCCCCGTTCACACCTAGTAAACATTTTTTGTTAATATAGTTACGTTAGTTATTAACTTAAAATCCTCAAATGGGGATCGTGGCAGCTAATGGGTTAATGCAAGATGGATTAGGCTCATTTTACACCGAGAACTTTCAACTTCGCGACAACGCCATTATTAAGCCCCCTTCGCACCTAGTGGACAGTTCCCTGTGCAAACGAAGAATAACACTCGCCTTATCCTATAATTTTCGCAATGCCGCACAGCCTACGGTCTCCTAATTCGCCTGAATTATCGATTCGACGCTATATCTCAGGTGGCTCTCGTGGAAGGCCCGCTGCGATCGGTTACACTGCGACTACACTCGGAGGCGGAGGTAACGACGCAACTCCATTAAACGGCTCTAAAAACGAGAACTCGAGAGGCAAAACGGCGGGCGGGACGGGGCCGATTATCGACAGAACGATCTCGTCGTTATAGATTCGCCATCTCGACGTGCACACCGTCGTGGCTTTATGATCCGTATAATGCGGTACAATGGGAATTAATGTCCCCGGCGTGGCCCGATAAAATCATCGCGCGACGCACGGAGGGGGGGAGCCAACCGAGACTATTTTATATGTATATTCATTGGAAGTACGTTGCGTCGTCGGTGAAATCAAGCCGTGATTTATGGATCTCTCCGTCTCTCCTCGCATCTGGCCGCGGTGTAATTTCGCGGGGCTGCAGAAATCGCGTATAAAAAAAAGAAAGAAACTTTAAATGTTCCGTTGCACGCTTTACGACCCGGCCGCGGCGTGCCACGCTCGAGAATTATTGTAAACTTTAATCTGATCCCGCTGTACATATCCCGGATAATGGACGGCTTTAAGGATATTGTTGCTAATCCTAGATAATTATCGCGCGATGTTGCAACGCGGGAGGCCCCGTCGCGTTTTTAACAGTGCGAGAACACGTGATACGGCGGACGGCGAGCTAATTTTTATTTAGCCTCGGTTACCGGGTGGTCGAGAGGGGAGGAGGGGTTACGGGAGCGAACGGTAGCGATTGCGGTAATTACCATTTCAAATGCTTCGGGCGCACGGAATAAATAATGCACTGATTAATGGTTAAAATGACTGATATGATTCGCGGATGTTTGTAGGCACCGATGCACTCTAATGACCAACATTTTCGAATGATTAATGGATTTTCGAAACCTGGAAATTGTTGCCGCACTGATTAACATGTGGTCGATGTACTGATTAACGTTCCCACTCCGGACGCGTTGGTTTTCTCAGAGATCCGAGTGCCGATTGATCGATGTTCCGCGTAACCGCTCGTTGTACAGCAAAACCGAAGTACCAATTAACTAATTGATGTAATTATCGATCTTAATTACCACTGGAAATCTTCGACACACTGGAATTAGATTTATCGAACCAGCCCGCAATTTTAATCCGGCGAGAAGTAAATTGTACGAAGCAGAAATCGGTAACGCGTCGCGCATAAATTATCGTGGAAACGGCTTAACCCGCCGATTAACGTCTCGAGCAGCTGGCACGTCTGCGTCGACGTTTAAGAATTCGCGAGCGCGAAGGAGCGCAGCTCCAACGACGGAAACTTTCCCTCGCGAGTTTCCCTTATCGAACTCGTCACAGAGAGGTATCGTTCACCCGTGCACACCTGGCCAGGTGTCCACGACAATGAAACGACAGAGCCGTGAAAGAGTACAGCGCGTTTCAGGCTATAGATCAAGATCGTTGAATTATTTAAGCCGCGGGGAACATCGATCATCGCGGTCACGCGATACCCCCGGTATATATCGTACTTTAAGGGCGGTTTCACGTTTTGCGGGACTGAAAAATCGATTTTTTTTTCCTTCGCATTTTATCGCGGTTCATGAATCTTTTACGCAAGTCGAATGAAAATGATGGAAGTTATCTTTATTCGAGCGACGGATACGTACCACCTCCGTTCCAGAAATATGTGGACGCTTTCCACGTTTAAGGAATAGTTACACCGTGAATTATTGCTAGAAAATTGTTTGTTACCATGTTCTGTTTTGGATGTGTATTTGGTAACGTTTAATAATATCAAAGTTTTGAGTGGGATGATGAGTCTCGTAGAGGTTCTATGGAATCATTTAGAAAAATTTGTGACGAGTAGACTGGGAATATTTATGCATTTATATTTAGATATTTAATCCAACTAAGGAAGTGTTCACATACTTTTGAGGGGCAGTGTACGTTTGTTTGAACGAGACGGCTGTTGCTAAATTATGCTTTATTTCCAATTTTGAATAAATGGATAAGAAATTAGTGGAACGACGACGGCGGAGTTCTCGTCGAGTGGTCGACCTCGATATCTCGCGACTTTCCTTCGGTAATTACGGAAATCGCGAAGGGGGACAACGGGGACACAGACGATGCATCGCACTTTCTTTGCATTTTCTCCGATGCATTCGGCACTCGACCCTCTTCCTCTGCCCTTTTCATGTGCGACCCATTTTCAGGAATTAACGTGTTAAGCACGGAGCCGTGGCCCCTGAAAAATTTCACTCGCGAAGACCGAACCACCTGGCCGCATTCATTTTCCATTCTACCGGGCCCCTTGGACCCTCTTCGCCCTTTGGGGTTAACGAAGCGAGCCCTCCAACCAACAACAACTTCATTACAACAGCCTTCACTGATTTCATTATAGTGCTACATACTTTCGAATTAAAGTACACTGTCAATTAGAAGATTAGTTGACATAGTGGCTCAATAATTTGATGCTGGGACAAGCTTTGGGATTATGTGACAAACAGAATGTACCAGAATTAGGGTAAGAACTGGAAATGGGAGGTAGCTGAGACGATTCTGAATAAAAATTCCCTTTGCGAAAATGTAGTATGGTATCAGAGACATATAATTAAGACGTCTGCGTCCTCTTGCGAAGAAACTAAAATTATTTGATTAAATGTCGATGTATTAGCATGCGACCTGAAAGTCACACAGGCCCATAGAAGGTCAGTTTAGAAAAATATCGAGGGACCCAGCACCCGGTGCAAGCGCAGCAACGATCTCGATGAAACGGCGTTGGCCGTTTGCCAGCGACACTTAATTATCAATTAATCGAACCCTTCCGCGCCGCACGGCCCGGAACTGTCGAAAGTTGTTCTTGTCCCCGGCTGAAAACGGGCTCAAAATATCGGCCACTCTTCGGAGGCAATCGTGCGGACGGAAAACGAGATTTCACGGTTTCCAACCGCGAACGCTCCCGCCAGACAGGACGCGCGAATGCTTCTTATAAATCGAACGAAATCCGATTAGGCTTTCTCTGGACCGCTCCTTCTTCGCGGAATCGACGCTGTCGGGGTCTCCCTTTTTGCTCGCGTTTCGATCTTTGTGTTCGCGCCTTCCATTCGCGTTGGCGTCCCACGCCGAGCAAAAGGAACACGGGGCGAACTCTTTCGGCGTGGGAGCAATTCCGTTCGGGGGTCGTGTTGGTTTTAAGAATTATGGAAATTGTCTTATTTTCGCGGGTAATCGTCTTACTAACCGAATTTCAAGTCGGATTAATTTAGCGTCGACACAGATTTTAACATGAATATGCATCTTGGGAGAAGTAGAACAATTTTCGGATTGGTTACGGCGCTACTTCGATATAAGGCTTGCGTTAGAGGTCAGCCGATGTACTTATATCGAGGGAGGGTGGTGAATTCATACAAACGATGAATTTCTTTTACGATAATATAAAATTGAACGTGTGAACGAATCATTCAACGTATAAATCTGTAAAAATAATATTCATCCACCGACATAATTTTGTTTCAGAGACATTTTCAGAAGCACCGAATCGAATTGAGCCGGGCAAAATAGAGACGACGTCGAGCGCGAGGACAAAGAAATGAAAATAAAAAAGACGTATTAATGGATGCCCGTTTCTCCGTAGATTTTTCCATAGCCTCAGTCGCTCACGGGATGAACGTCGAACTCTCTAGTCCAGTTCTCAATTTGCATTCCAGACAAATCCAATTTCGCGCGAACAAAACTGACGCGCGAGCGGAGAATGGCGCCGCTCGATTTTCCCTCTTACAACGCCGCTGTCAGTAATTGTTCGAGTCACGCTGGATACGTGATTATTGGGGCAAGTATAAAGTAGAGTCGAGCTGTCGAACAAAAGGGGGATGATGAAAAAGCCTGGACGCGCGAGCGACGAAACAACGACACCCATTTATTTATTTCCATTCAATTGAGGCGCCAAACCTGCTTTGAAAACGTTAGAGAAACGATGATATGTCGCAATTAATCGGAATAAAATTACACTTTCGACATTAACCCTCGTCTAAATGTGCAATAAATCTATTTAAAGAAAGTATACGATAAAAAATTCGTGCTAGCGAACACGGACGCGCAATTAACATCCGCGCCGCGTGAATTTCGATGAGCAGGTTCTAATGTGTTCAAGCAACACGACCGCAAGCGGCGGCGCGGTCTATCCGTGGATATCAGCAGGTCGTTTCTCGCGCAACCGAGCGGTTCGTTAAAGCAATTTACAGGCTCGTTTGTAAACAAGCAGCGGTCAGTTTGTTCGCGCCTACGTAACGGCCATCGACACGTTAGCTTTATAGTCGCAAATTAATGTCGAATCTCTGACTGTCTCCGCGCGGCCGCAGCACCCTTTGCGAGTACAGTGTCAACTGACAAGTCAACACCAATCGACACGAGTTAATCACCTCATACCTATCAACAATTACTTGTGAATCCTCAGAGTATTACATATTTCATTTACGTAGTAGTTAAAATAATACGAACTCAATCTAAATTTAATCTAATTCTTTCGTGATGATTCAATACGAGCGAGGAATCAGCTCTTTTTTTATTTTAACCAGAAAGCTAATAAAAATCTAACCCAATACCCGATGAATAGACCAGCGATCGATTACTTTTATTTCTAGCTGGGCAAACACGCGGGTAATATTAGCGAATATCGGTAACAATTTGTTCGGAGTGCATTCATATTTGCACGCGCTGATTAAACAAAATATTGTTTGCTCTTATTTGACAGCGAATAAACACATTGTATGAAAGCAGGTAGGACAATGTTTGATAAAACAATGAAAATAACATTCAACCATAAGCGCGCGCAAGCGGCAGTGAATATCGAAATGTCGTTCGCTTGACGACGCGACATTATCGGCAGATCGATCAATTAACGAGAGTGCAAATTAATTATGTCGCGAATTAGCATCAAAAGTTTCAATTACGTCACATTGCGTCGTCGATAATTATTAAAGATCGCGTCGTCGATCATTGTTACTAAAAATGGCAACGCGTATATGAATTTCCATTTTCCATCAACAGGGGCAGAGTTCTATTTGTTATTCGGTTCGAGTGAAAATATATAACTCGCAATATGCAACGCTAGGGGGTGGGCAGCGATTCGTCATGTAAAAATAAATAGAAAAGTGGAATGAAGCTTTTTCACGCAGCGCCGCGTTTACAAGGAAAACGATTTTGAACATTGTTGGGGCACCCGTGCTATTGAATACGATTTGACAGAACTATTTGTTCTCTGGCTATCGGTGCTCGTCTATCTAGTTAACATTAGTTAAAATACAATACACTATATCACTGTCACATTTACAAACACTGATAAAAGTAGAAGTGATATTACACGGCTGCCCCAAAAATGTCCAAACTCTATTCCCTCGAAAACGAAGCATCGTACGGAAAAATGTCACTGCACGTTCTCGATCTATTATTAAACGAAGGTGACGAAACAAATGGAAAAATATATAAAAATGTATAAATGCAAAACTTCCCTAGTCGCGTATTTACCGCTCTTACTTCGGATCGTTTCAACCATCCCCATTGCAAATTTTTCTCCTCCGGCATTAATTCCCATCAGCAACAAGCGAAACGCTTACGTCACCCGTCAGAATTTTCATATTTCTCCTGTCAGCGCGCGCTACTCCCCGCTCTCGCCTACGTTCCGCGGCAAAACAAGCGGAAAAAGGACAGCGCGGCCGGAATGACGAGCGTAACGCGTTATTTGCCCCGGCACGCGGAATTACGCGCAGAAGTGTAATTAAAATCCAATCAACGTTCGACATTTATCAGAGGCCAGTTTAAATATTTTACTCCGCGTATCGACGCATCAAAAGTGTACTTAACGCAAATCGACGCGCGCTTATCAATTCCATATTACCTTTTCGGGTACGCATTCGCCGATTTTCCGTAACGTAACCGCCCCGCCATCCCCCACCCCGGCTCAACGGGCCCCCACCATCGTTCTCCACGCCTCTCCCCTCCAGCCCACGCCCCCTGGCGGCATTGGGGTCCCGTCGAAACCGAGCGAACCGAGCGTGTATATCGATTTCCAGATAAATGCAATTAACGTTTCGCCGCATTCGTTTCTTCACGCGCGAACGAGCAGAATTATACGGAAAACCGTGCGTACTAGGCCGTTTTTGTTTAGTCAATCGCGACGCGCACGGCTCGACGTAGGAAAACGGCGTGGGGGGGGGGGGGGCGGGGAGCGGCGGGGGGGGCCCGTTGAGCCGGGGTGGGGGGGGGCAGGTAGGTGAATGTTTTATCGTATCAGGAAGAAAACCCGATAACCGGTCCGCCGTGTAATTGCGGTGTCCATTAATTATCACGCGCCCCCGGAGAAGTTGTCCGCACGCGTGCACCTTCATTAGTGGCGACGACAAACGTTGCCGGAACATTTTATGATGTCGTTTATGGTCGAACGCACGACGTGACGGAGTTTATAATTCATACCGACGTCGTCCGCGGTCTGGGCCTCCTTAAAAACGCGGCCGTAGTCGAGGAAACTACGTCCGCGGAGCACGGGGAACGCTATACCGCAGGACTCTAATAAGTGTCGTTGGAGCGAAGATGAATGTGGGGGTTTGACGTCCATTGTGATTACGGCAGATCAGACTGTCGCGTATTCAAAGTGAAAATCTGTCGCCATTGTTCTTAGCTCGGTGTGAGAACACGTTTCTTCTCGATTCAAATCTTTGATTGCTATTGAATCTATCATGCAACAGAGTCCTAGACAGAGCCTAGTGTTGCATCACTAATAAGTGCCTGCATATGAATCTCGACACTTCCTACGCGCCTCTGACAAAGAACTCGACAAAACTGGAAGACGATTTAAGTCCCAAACGTTCGTTACAATTCCGGTCCACCGAACCTCCTATCTAAGGACGCCTCCGGTGATAATCTTAATGAACTGGTGCCTTGTTACGAGAGAGCCCAGACAGTTGGACCAGGAAGAACATCAAAAGGCGAGCATTTCCGCGGACTATGGTGGAAATACTCGAAGAATTGCGCCGGGAAGTTCACAGACCGCTTAATGCGAGGAGAGAATTAATAGCAGCGTTTCAAGTTAGCAGCAAAAGGATAACAATAACAGAGGGGTGGCCCGGTCGCGACGACTTAAAAACTCCCGTGTACCGTTAGAGCAAACTTCCCCCGCGCCCCATTACCGCCGCTACGGATTGTAATTCTTCAACGTCCACGGACACGCGATGGATCGAGGAAATTCACCAAACTTCCACGATGGTGGAGTTTTCGAGGGAAAAGAGCCGGGGCTGATCCACCTTCTGCTCACGTACGTTCCGTTCAATAATTGACAACTTTATCGAAAAATATCCATGAAAGATGCAGCCCGCCCTCTGGCGGGGAGTGGGAGGAAGGCTTTTACGCGCGAACGTACACCTGACGGCCGGGATTTCCCCTACCTCCGTCGATATCTGGCGCATTGGAATGGTTTCAACGTTTCATCGCCTCGGGAAACCGTTGAGCAAGGCGTTTCGCCATGAGAGCCGAGGTTAGTTTGTTTTTTGTAGATGTCTAACAAAACTTTGTTACCAAAACGCTTCGACGCAGTGGTTTCCGAGGTACAGCCATATCGGACGATGAAGAGGAGTCGAGAATGAAAACTACCCGCTATACCGCGGGTATAAATTACCGTACCAGGTCCCGATGAGGAATCATTTCGCACGAAATATGGCGGACTTACCTGAAACAAAAAGAGAGGCAAGCGTTAGAGTTAGTTCAAGCTGTGTTCCTGGGAGCATGATAGGTTATATCTTTGGTATCAAGTGTTCAGAGTCAAGTACCGAAAGTTTACACCAGATTACTTTTAGACTAGGTCGAACATCGTCCACAGGCGGGAGCCTCCCATCCAAAGCAGAAGAAATCTCTGCAGTCGTTGGTTTAACTCCGCGATTAATTCGGCGCTTCTGGCGTCGAAAAGCCCCCAATGCTCTCCTAACAATTAAGCCTGCCTCCGCGGATCGTTCTCGTAAAACGCAGGCTCCATCGCGACTCGGTCGACTCTTCTGACCCATTTAATCCGCGAAAGGCCTGCAAGGAAGCATCCAAACGGCGCCGCTTCCGGCCAGGATGATAGCCCGGGTCGAAAGGGGCTCGGAACGAGCCTGGGTCGTCCAGTTTAAACGCGTCGTAAGTACTCGGAATCGTAAAACTGGGAATACCTCGAAGGAGCGGTTCGATCCTGACCTCCTGGAGCACTAAGTAAATGCGCGATGAATAAGTAAGACCGAACGTTCCGCAGCTGTCCCGAGAAGACCGAGGAAGGGGGTATCTCTCGCTCGGAAGCTCCCCCTGGGGAGTCGATAATCGAATAGTATCTGATGTACGATAGGACAATAATGGCGGGGCTTTCGAACCGTTCGACCTGCATCGGAGCTTGATGAAACGCCGAAGATTCCCATTTTAGGGAGGATGATGCAGTGCGACGGTTCTGGGGGCTGATAAGGACGACGCGTGCTGCTGTGCGGATCGAATGATAACGTGGCACGACGATGAGGATACCGTTGATGGATGCGGAGGGGACTGGCGTTTCGTTTTGGTCTTAGCTTTGCATTTCGAATGCGTTCGGATCGATCCTTGGGGAATAAGTATTTTAATCTTTTAAAATGGGTGGAATCGAGGAATATTCGTTGTTTAACTATTGATGAAGAACTCGATGTTACATGCTACTTTAATACATCTTCCAACAGACAGGGGTGGTTGACCCTTTGGAGTTATACCCTCCGCAGGTAATCCTTCAAGACGATCGCTTTGTTTGCCATATCTCATCGGGACAAATCAATTAGCGACCCGTAGAGCCTCGGTGGCCTACTTTCTCGGAGTCGGAGGTGATGAGCAGACCAATTAGAGCCTGTTGGCGGTGATCAATAACGCGTGACATAAGTCAGGGCGAATTAAATGGAGCGTAACCGAAGCACGCATTTCCACCAACGCGAGTCGGCCACGTTAGGTCCGCCATTTTGAATAACTACAGACACGCGTTAAGTTCCGCGCTAGTCTAAAAATTCCTTTCGGTTCAATTTTTTGGGATTCGGAGTCGCCGCGCGACGTCGCGTCGGCGATCACGCGAACCGACGAGGAAAAGCGAAAAGGCGTGGGCGCGAGACGGTGGGCGTCGGGTCGGGTGGGCGTCTCGGTGGCTGCGTAGCCGAGTTAATGACGATGAAACGGTCGTGTCGCGAAGTCGAAGGGAAGCCGATATTATGTATAGAGAGTTGACAGCCTGGCCCCTGTGAATCCGCACCTCGAGACAACACACGAGAGGATGAGATGGTGGAGTGTACAGGGAGTAGGAGGGGCGGGGGACAGGGCAGATAAACAAGACTCGCGCGGAGGTATGGTAGCTGGAATAATAGCTGGAATGATGGCCGCGTCCCGTGGAATTTCTATTGTCGCGGACGCGTGTCCGGCAGGCTTAATGATTTAATGCTCATTGTTGCTCCTTCTCGTGATTATGCCCCCGGGGCATTGTGCCTCGTGAACCGTGTCGCTAATGCGAGCTGAAAGTGGTGCAGCAGGGTGTTGTCGAAGGCACGAATTTGACGGTTGATCGCTAAGGATGAGCCAGGTGAGGGTGTGTTTCGTTTGAGCGGGGGATTGGTTTGAACCACTGAGCTACCTGTTGATAGGTTCTTTGTTTGCGGAAGCTAGTATTCGACGAGTGGGCTCTTCCCCGGCCCTTCCCGATGTCCATAGTTTGTTCAGAGTTCGGAGTGTTGCGTGGCGCGCTATTGACCCGCTTCTGATTAAATTCTGGCTGTATTTTACGCCGGGCTTCGACGTTAGCGTTGTTCACAACTCTCGGCTGGTAGCATCGGTCGTTACCATTGACCGGTTTGAGCAGGTTTGAACTGTACCCTACGTTACCAAACCGCCGCTCTCTCTTTTTTTTTTGGTCTCCTTTTCCAACCGTTCCAATACCATTCGAATGTGTAGCACCTGGACATTCGCAGTAACCAAATAGTGTGATGCGCACTATAAATCAAGTCCGTCGAGCTGGCTTGGCAATCGAACGCTTCCTCGTCCTGCAGCTATTTGCTCGGTCTCCGAACGAGTTTTTTGCGGCTTCCTGGGCGTCGCTCTCGAGGTGTTTCCACTTTATCGAGGACCGTTTGGTCTTAGAGTCACCGGGCGCTGTTTTAGGTCCGGGCACAAAGAGAACGGGGAGTATCGATCCTCGAGATTGAAGAGTTTTGGGTTTGCGGAGTAGCTTGTCTCGCAGTGTAGAGATCAAAGAGACGGCTAGTCAGAATTTTAAGACGATAGCAAACACTTCCGCGAATCCTCTATGTATGGCGGATTTAATCCCACGGAATCCAGTCCACCATCGGCCAGAATAAATCACCAGCCACGAATCGCAGTCCCATCGTTTGAACAAGTCTCGATTTCTACCCCGTTATTCCCCGTGAAAGACGCGTGCGTCGAAAAATGTAGTTGTCAGCCGTACGATACATTTTCCCCATGGCACGGGTGTATAATCCAAAGAGGCCACGAGCGAAAAAAGAGACCTAAGAAACCGACGCACGAAAGAGAGGACGAGAAGGAGTCTTGGCGTCGAGCCACGCCAGGAGGAAAAAAAGGAGCGGGGACGGTCGATCATCGAGGAAACTGGAAATATTTTGACGGCGGGAGGACGGCTGGCAGCTAAATAAAATTCCGCAGATAATTGTCCTCCGGTTCGAAAGGGGGACATTAATTCGTCTCCGATGCTGTCTGCGTGTCTCAACATCCTCCGCCGTGTGTCTTTCTTCGAGACCCACCCGAACCTCTCCAACGCTTTTTTCCACCCCCCTCTATCTACCTTTTTTTTCCTTTCTCCGACTGGTCCATTCGTCGTGACTTCTTTTCTTGCCCCGTCTTTATGCGCGTGCTTTCCTAACCAGAGGACATTAATCGTTTATCGTGACTGCAACTGCGCATTATATTTTGCAGTAATTAATTACGCCATTACTACTACAATTAATAATTTCTAGCAACAAATTGTAACTGCAATTACAACGAACCAAGTTTAGTTATTTTTATAATGTCATATTTCACGGTAATTGTAATGGCAGAAAGTCACGAATGACCAAGGAAGGTTTCGTTTGCCGCGTACGTTTTCGAATCGAAATTGAATTTGATTCAATTTGATTTGTCGAAGCTTAAATAACTCGAGGCACGCGAGGGATATTCTTTTTTGGGCGAGGGAAAAAAACGGCCGAAGAGCGAGTTAAGACGTGGAGGGCCGACTCGTGGACCGAGAGGGCCAAGGTATTTATACAACCGCCCACACGGTTGCACTTACGTCCCTGCTTCATTCAGTTCTTCGCCTTGAGACGATAATCGAGCGACACGGACGACGATTTCGATCTCGAGTGTCGAGACGATTCGCGACGCGAGTGGATTCCTTGGCGATGAGCACGGCTTTATATTCGACGCTCTTCGTTTATCGTTTCCGGTCTGCGGAGGACGCTCGCAGACTTTTCGCGTTCATCACGTCGCAACGATTGCCCGCAGAGATGGTAAATGCCTAAATAAAAATTCTAGAAGGGAGACAGAGAGCTGAAAAACTTTTCGGAACCTTCAGACCGCTCGGAATACTTGGTATACTAAAAATCACCAGCATTTACAAACTATCAAACTGTTGGAAGTGTCAGAGCATTCGGAACTTTCAGACTTTTCAGATTACTCGAGACACCTAACCAGGGTTGCCAGCGAAGGCTCAACGTGTTGAACCGAGCCTGACGTTGTGCAACGAGGAAGAAAACTATATCGCTGTATTTTTGTGAGGTTCTCTCTCTATCCTTTAATAAGTCGCACAAGGCTCAACGCGACTGATTTCGCTCAACTTATAGCAACCCTGCACCCAACCGACTACCAAGTAGTTCTCTATATATTTTTTGAAGCCATTTCGCTCTTTCTACTTTCAGACGCTGTCGAACGTCTCATGTCTCAGAGGTCTGGTCGAAAAGTGAAGCGAAATATCGGAACAACAGACCGCTGCAATTTACGTCGAACGGACAACGAAGGGAAAAAAAAATTAATTTCCAGCACGTGCTATTGGCAGCGTGATACGTCGCCCCGGGATATTCTCCGCGATCGAGAAACCGCTGGCGTTCGACTTTTATTGGACGCGAGACGATCTACTGGCCGGGTAACCGGGTGAATTGTCGTCCGTGGAGAATACCCGACGGGGGTTTTGTCTCCCGAACCAGCCCGTAAAACCACTGTCGTCGGCGTAATTAAAAATCTAGCTGGCAAACAGGCCCAGTCGATCGACTCCCTCCTCTCCGGCTCCTCGCCCCAAACCCTTTCCGAATCGGCGCTCGATCGACGACGACAAACAATGCCTTTAAATGGAACGCCGCAATTAAGCCCGGATATTGCAACGATACGAGAGACGGGGAATTAGTTGAATATCGATGGCACAATTTAGCGGAACTCGGGCGGCGAAACTATCTCGTCTTTTGTTCGCTGGGCGCATCTTCGAGCGATCGTCTATCGCGGCAGTATCGCGAGCAGCTAGTAATTGGAATTTCAGTACGCCGAGAGGTGCTTTTTTCCGTCGTGAATTTTTATCTCTGCGCGAATATGACGTAATTTTTGTTGGTACTCCTCGATTGGTTTTTCAACTCGGTCCAGCAAATTATTCCAACGATAGTAATTCTACACCTGAAAGTAACAATTGCGGAATAAATATTAATTAGGTGTACGGCATAAAATGCAACCGTGATAAAAACGCAGGCGCTTCCGCAATTTTTATGAAACGGAGTATCATGTTTGCCGACGTCGCGCTTCGGGCGATTTTTTGCATTCTTCTTTAGAAATCGTCTGGGTCTCGAATACCGTGGTCGCCGGACAAAATGCGCAGCGCAAACACGATCACTAATTCACGGAACGAAGAATGCGCCCATTAAATATCCATCGCATTATCCCGAGGGAAGTCCAGTCCCCCCATAGAAAACCCAATTTCCCTCCACATACACGAATTTCATACGGTACATAGCGAACCTGACCGCAGGAACCGTCGAAATCTCGAAATGACGACCCTTTTCCGGGTCGTTCATGCGGTGCTATAATAAATTTACGAAGCACCCAGTCACGATTCGTAAATTACAATTATCGTTTACGAGCTTGTACCGTGGTGATAATTGATTACGCATCAATTATACCTGCATGGTTTTTCACGTTCTTATAAAGCTTACGTTCAAACGCTCTCATACTTAAGTGGACGAGGTGAAACGTTCAACTAAAACAGTTCAAACAATGAATTATTGATGTTTGGCCACTCGAACACTCGACTGTACGCGTTCGAACGTTCAAATACTCGTTTGGGAACAGTGAAACGTTCTGATACCCAACTGGACGAGGTCAAACATTCGATTAGAAATGTTCAAACATTTGGTCAGTCAATAATTCGACTAGAGGCGTTCAAACGGTCTACTAGAAACGCTTAAAAATGAATGAAGACCTCCGATATCCACCAAACTCGCCAACTACAGCATTTCCGGAACCACTCGATCACTCTCTGTCGTTAGGCCGACAACTATTCCCGTGAAACTAAGCGGAAGAACTCCGAAGTTTTTCGCAGTCGGCGCGTCACCGGACGAAAACAACCGACGAAGGGTGTTTTAATTGCGTTAATTATCGTACTCTTATGCGCGACACAGCCTCGTTACGGCAGTATCGTCGTCTGTTTTCGCTCCGGGGACCATCTTTACGGGCCACTAAATCTCAAATCAACCACTCTGTTTTCGTCCTGGGGTGTTAAATCTTCTGAATCGCGGGAGCGTCTTGCTCGACGCGGAGCAGTTGTCATCGTTACCGTGTCAGGGGTCATCGAATTCTTCTTTCCTCGGGGCCAACCGACGGCAGGGGGATCGTTGTATTCTGGTAATGACGCGTTAAACTAGCCGTGCAACGCGTTCGAACGTCGCGCGACAGGCACGTGATGGGCTATTAGCGACGGCTGGCCTGCTAAGTTTAGATCGTTGTTGATCAACAAGGTTTAACATACACGATTCCGTTTCGTCTGTCCGTACGTTCGGGGCAACTTGTCCGACAACCTCGTTCCTTGTTGACTCGTTGACTGACATTTAATTACCTGCCATATTCAAAACACAAATAAACGAAGGAAATCCAACTCGTATTCCTCGCTAATGCAGCTCTTAGGGAAGATTTAGTGGATTTATACACGGATTAATAAATGAAAATCGAAGCAGTACGTGAAATTATACATTTCTATAACATCAGAATATACAAGGTGTCCGACTCCGTCCTCTAAACAACCGTTACTCCTCGTTCGACGACCAATTACTTCGGTTACTCGTAAACGCGACGGACAAATCTCTCGCAGCTGTCCGAAAGTTATCCACGGTTGTCGCTCGCAGGCAGGCGAAACGGAGCGAATTCGATTTTTCCCGCGAGGAGAGCGTAAACACGCGGAAACACAGTCGTCGGTAAGCGACAGCGAGAAAAAGGCTGCGATGCGGCGGGGTAGTATCCCAGCCCCGCGGAAACAAAACGCGCGCGGTACTCGTTACGATCGTCCCGGCGTGAATTTCTTGAAAGCTCCTCGTCCGACGACGGGACAGGCGTGAATGATATTCTGAAAAGCCGTTTGAGACAGCCGGGGTCGGGGGTGGAGCGGGTAAAGACGCCGTGCGCGGATCGTCGGTGAATTACATTGAAGAGCCCGGGCTGAATGACAGCATTTATCCGCTCGTAAGCCACAGAGACGCGTGGATGCGGAATAACACGGCGAATAAACGCGAGAACGGTGTGTGTACGTATACATATATATGTATGTATATACGTAGTACCTGCTGAAATTTCCCCTTGCCGGGTTAACGGGATTGCGCACGGAAAATAGAGCAAAGTACGACAGCCCCGTGTAGGTACACGCCGGCCCGGTTTAAGTGGATTATAACAAATTACGCGTATTAAACGCCGGCCCGTGTGTTCCATGCCGAAATCCTCATTGATTCCTTTGCTGTTTCGACTCCTCTCTTGTTCGCGACGGGCCCGGCTCGGACACAATACGGGACGAAAGAGGTCTGCTAAATAATGCATGAAACGGGATGATGATGCACGAAAGTGCGATAGCGATTAAGGATTAAACGTCGCGACAGTTTATCCTCCTGGTTCCGTTTGTGACTGGCTAATAAC
Source organism: Hylaeus volcanicus (assembly GCF_026283585.1). Taxonomy (NCBI): domain Eukaryota; kingdom Metazoa; phylum Arthropoda; class Insecta; order Hymenoptera; family Colletidae; genus Hylaeus; species Hylaeus volcanicus. The sequence continues at coordinate 6,561,116 of NC_071982.1, forward strand.
GAGTAATGGAGGTATCGCTGGACGGGGCGGATACTGTGCGAGCAATCGAGGATAATCGCGTGTATTTTCAGGACGACTTCAGAGACGATCCGTATCATTTTGCCTTTGAGCCTATTAACCTCTAATTCTTCAACGCCTGACACGTTGCAACCCGAATTGTTGCTAGAGCCTTGCATTCGTAATGAACACAGGTGGTCTTGGACGAATAAATCTCTGCGAGCACTGAGGCATTCGTCGGCCGTGGAAATATGTCGAATGGTGCCGGAGTTTATTAGGCGGAACTAACGCACGGTTAATTGCGAGTAACGTGTTACTCGAGTGGATACGTCGATACGGCAATATTATGCATAATGACGGCGATCATTCACGGAAAATGGTACCGCGACACTCCGTGTTATCTCCTCGCATGATTACGCTTCGCCACCGTGGTCGAGTTGCCGGAAGAAAAAGACGATCGCGTGTCGTCCCAGGCTTGTTCAACAGTTTCCATACACGGTCGTTCGGTTTCATAACCGTTCAGACTCTTATCGAGTCCTGGGGACACTGCCGTTTCAAACTACATAATTTCAATTCCCCAGCAAAACCCATCTGGTTTTCTACCTTAGATGGACGTTATTTCAAGCAGATAACCAGTAGTGGAGGACTTTGTATTTATTTAACCCTTTGACGAGTACGGATGCACCGGTGCACAGTTAACATAAAAACTTCGAAATTCTAAATGGCGGATTCAATATGGCCGTGTGACGTGGGCCGAGATTCCCGCTATTACATCCGGCACTGCCGGTGTCCCTTTTCGTCGACCTCGTATTGCGAATAGTTAAGATCAATAGACTTTAAGGAATGCGCTCGGTAAACGATGCGGAAATCGTTCCTCGGGAACGAAATAATGCAAACCGCGAGTCAGCAAACGGGCGTCAGCGATGTTAGGCCGTTGCATACGAATCGGCCATCGAACTTGCGACATGTCCAAGATTCGGAAACGTAGAAATTAAGATTTCGAAATTACGATCGCGCCTTGCGAGGATCTGGGGGTATATAAACCCGTGGTCACGACCACGGACGGCTTCTTTTTGTGTATTATTATTTTGGCAGTCAATACTCTGTAGTCGCGGACGGGTTAATCTCTCGCGTTAGTCTCATTTAGGTATCGTGTATCGTATCTCCAGCTGAGTAAAGAGTTCGCGTAAGTGAGAACATACGCACTAAAGATAGAGTCACCGCGGAGTTACCTACGAAAGTCCGACGTTTATTATTCGCCAATTATTAGAGTCCCGTGTCGCGAGTGTACAACCAGACCAGATCCTCGCCACAACCGACAACGCCGCCGATAGCATAAGATCAACGATTGGTATTGTTAAACCATTTTCAATTGTATAGTTTTTATTCTTGTTTGTAAGTAATCTCAAACTCAGTTTTGTTTCATAATTATATTTGTTAATACTCAAACTTAGTGACAATTATTATAGAATCCCAAAATTCCATCTTTTCCAATTAAATACAGATAAGGTGAGCTTTAGCTCTTTAATTGAAGACAAAGATCCCAAGAAAGAGTCTCAGATAAGCTGGGACGTAACACCGCGTATACAGTATATTGTGTTTAAAAGTAAACAACTCACCTCTACGATTTTTGTACAATTAATCGCTGCGACAACTCAGCTACGATAATGGCGATGATGTTCGTCGATGATGTTCCAGTCGGAGGAAAAGCACACACACACGCGTGAAAGAATTATGATTTATGTAATAAACGACTAATTAATATTTACGAAAAGAAAATATAAATCTAAAAAATGTGAATAAATTAAATAAAAAGAAAAAAAAACAGATTAAAACACGGTTGTTTAACGAGGAATACGAGACTTTGCCTATCACTCACTTTTCACAAAGAATCTATTTTTATAAGGCAACTCTGGCTCTAAACTATTCGCTCGGACTACCATCTCGATTCCGCGACGGTACGATGAGAAGTGATCACGTAAACTCTGTCGAACGTTCTAGAAGGTTCGGAGACAAAGGATCTAGAAACATGTGGTCGTTAGTAAGTTGTAGAAAAAGTCGTAAATATTCCTAAAATCGGTACGCGCGAGAATTCGGTGTTTACAAGTCATATCCCGTCTCGCGTCTCGCGCTACCAAGCTGCTTGTCGCGTCCAAACGACAACTGCGCGAAGACGAAGCACGAGGCTGTTTCATGATACAGTTTAGCTTCCAGAGTGTTTGAAATAAAGAAATGGCAAAAGAAATGCTTAAATTTAGTTCAAGGATTCGTAATATTTAAATGGCTCTATTTCAGGCAATATCTGTAACTGTCGGATCAAATGTTTAATAGAAAAGTATGTAATATTTAAATATGACTTGGTGTGCTTGTCCTTTATCACGGTGCGTAAACACATTTATATCGCATTACGTAATAATTAACGCTTAACATTAAAGTAACAATGCGTACATACTATTTTACAATGATTTCAAGGAGGGAAAATGTGTATTCCTTTTCATAAATGATTTGAATAAACTACGGCATGTGTAATAGAAATTGATTAGATTTGCGTAAAAATTGGTACATCATGGTTTTCATGGTCACTGATTACGAATCTGAAATTTCGAAATTCAAAATGGCGGATTCAATGTAGCCAACCTTATTTTTTTCGGTGCGTCCAATGTTATTCTGACCAAGCAGAGTGCACCGCCGCAATCGTTTGTTGTGCTTCCGGTTGTCTTTATTATTATTTAAGATATTATATCGTGATTTCTGTCCATCTGTCGAAGGGTTAATTTATCTGCACGGAACAATTTTATCTGCGAGCGTACTTAAGTAATACCTGTTCTCGTGTGCATTCGAAAGTTACTTTTAATTGGACGTAAACAGGTTTCTCCACCAAACGTAAAACTTTTCGTGGAAGATGGTTTGACGTTATTCAGGGAATGTTCGGGAGCAGATAACGTTCCTTAGGACTATCGCGACACGTTGCGTAAGCCGCTTAACCATTTAATGCTAGAACACGCATTCGGAAGTGGCGAACCCCGTGTACCAGATCATAATGCGATTAGACTCGTGTTTTCTCCACGGCGCACTGGCCTCCAGCATACACGCGAGCATGTAGGTATATATTCGCTCCAAAAATACGGAACACGGTTGCAGTAGACGCAGTCGAACGACAGAGATCGTGTATCAAATTTATAAAAAGATTGCACCTGACAAGGAAACACTCGAAACTGTCAGATTTGGATGAAACTCGCAACGAATGTTCACTGACCCGCCAATAAAGAAATAACCTTTCTCGATAAATTATTGGCTCTAAATTCAACGTAGTGGCAACTTTTCAGCCATCTAGTTTACTCCGTTCCCAAGTGTTTTTGTTGCAACAGTTACTGTTGCCCGTGGACTCTTTCCAAGATTCAACAAGTCCTCCGATGCCGCGATAAAGTACTGTCTCCTTCGTTCTGACGGGACGCTTTGTTTCACGAAGCACCTTTCTAGAACAGGGGAATCCCTGAGCGCTTCGACGCTCTGCGAATTTTCAGGGCAAATCATCATGTGGTATCGTCAGGGCATACCATCATGTGGTATCTTTCGGTAACATTTTTTTTGCCATTTTGAAGTATTATTTTTGAATGAGCTTGTTTTTTAATGTTAAGTTTCTAATTTATTACAAATTTTGTTGTTTCTATTTGATTTTAGAATGAGATTCTTCGTATCTTTAATCAATAATAAAACCCTTCTGGCATTGGGCATGTCTTGAATTCAACTTCAAATAACAAAAATATAAAGAAAGTATATTGTAATATATAACGTAATGTATAATGTAAAATGATGTACACTCCGGGACAAAAAGATAGCACACTTAAAAATTAACATATTTTTATTTCTTTAACATTACAACCAAGGTTTTGTTTTTATACATTCTTGTAAAATACCTCTATAAACACACGCAAATAAAATTGGATTGAATTTCGGCAGTCTATACAATTTTGTTAAAAAAAGAAAGAACTGTTAAGGAAATATAGTGGGACAAAATGATAGCACATTTAACTTAAAATTGTGTATAACAATAAATCAACGAATGATATTTAATGCTTAATATCTTATGGCTCCTCCTTTACATTTAATAACAGCCATCATTCTCTTTGGCAAAGATGGAGATTTTTAATAATTTTTTGTTTTAATTGCTCCCACTCATCTTGAATACATTTTTTTAATTCGGCAATATTTCCAAATTGTCTGCCATTTCCATATATAGCTCGAGCAAGATTTCCCCAACAATTTTCAATAATGTTAAGGTCGAGTGACCTTGCTGGCCAATCCAAAACGCGAATTTTGTCTCGAGAAAAGTATTCTTTTTCTACTTTTCCCGTGTGTACTACGGCATTATCCTGCTGAAAAATAAACTTCTCTCCAGCAATTCTGGTGGCGTAAGTGTTTATTTGTTCCTTAATCATTTCCAAGTGCATTTTGCTATTTATTTTTCCAGTTATAAGTTTGATTTCTATTTTACCATAGTACCCGATACCGCACCAAATCATCACACCACCACCTTCCGTTTGCCGACGACTCAAAAACTGTTCCACTTTTCGCATATCGTGCAAATAGTAACTCAGACCATCAGGTCCATCTAAGTTAAACCTCTTTTCATCCGCAAATATTATTCTTAGCCATTTCTTTCGCATATGAATATTCTTTTCCGCAAAGTGTAATCGATTCATCTTACGTTGCACAGTTAACCAAGGCTTTTTCTTCAATTTTCTTCGTGTTATGTATTTGCAGTTTTGTAAAACACGTCTCACATTCTTTATATTAGTGCCTCCACCAACACTTTGAGCTATTCGCCTTGCAGTCATCTTAGAATTTGATGTTGCTCTTAGTATTGCACGTCGTTCCCGGGCATTTATACTTTGCGGACGTCCAGAACTCTTCTTTTTACCATAATTTTCCGGATTTTCCAAGAAGTTCATTATTACTTTTCGACTTCTATTCATAATTCTTGCTATTTTTGTCACTGAATATTGTTCTTCTTTCAATTTTATTATAGTGTCAATTTCACACTCATTCAATTTCTTTCCGTGACCCATTTTTGCATAATAGTTCGCCTCTTTTTAACAAATATATAACACAAAATAATATCACGGACTTTATTAACTATGTTCCGGGGCTGATGTTCGCAATTTGCGAGCTTCAGTGTAACTGGAAAGCCTAGATTTACTACATGTGCTATCATTTTGTCCCGCTTGCGAACAATAATGATTACATTTTTTATGTTAGAATCCTGTCGAAGTATATGTTGTGGACGATATTTCGTAAATTGTATACACAGACATGCTCTGAGTTATCAGTAAAAGAAAATATGTATCTTAATTAGCATTTAACACAAAATATGGGAAAATATAAGGTGTGCTATCTTTTTGTCCCGGAGTGTATGGAAGAATACAATATGAGATTAGTATGGTTCTTTGCTGTGGTGGTTGAGAGTAGACATTCGACCGCAAAGGGTTAATATCCATAAAGTCTACATGTCTCCTATATACCTTCTCCTATCCAATTGTTTTCGGTGCTCCCGTGACTGTTGCTCGTGGAGTCTTTCCAAGATTCAACAAGTCCTGCGATGCCGCGATAAAACGTCGGGACGCTTTGTCTCGCGAGGGGAGGCAGTAGGACGCTTCCGTGAAGAACGAAGAAAGCCAGCGAAGCTCGATCGAGTCGCGTCTCTCTGTCGGTTCCCATGACATTAACAAATATGTTAAGCGCCGAAACACAAATCGTCGGAGTAATTGCTGGCGGAAGAGAAATGGCCAGTGACAAGGCGAAGAGTAAAGTAAACACGTCCCGGCAGTTCGTTCAAACACCGCCCCGCCGCCGTTGGCTCGTCAAACAGCCAAGACATGGACTACTTTGTATAAATACTAACGGCGTTACTGGAATTCATCGCCGGCTAATCTGTTTGCGTAACATTGTTTTAGTTAACGCCCCGGCGTGTTTACGCAAGACGGTTTTTGGTTTTATCCGACGGTAGCCGAGGGGACATTTTTCAGACTTTTTAGTCTTTTAGTGGATGGTCTTCGCCTCTTTTGTATGCATCCATTTCTCATCATACTTTCCTTTAAAAAGAATTGACGTCGTTAACACAGAAAATTGCTCGTTTCAAAGAGCGACGAAGGGATATTTCTACAGGTTCTTGGAAAAGTAGTTCTCGAATGAAAGCTATTTTAAAAACATATAATACAGAGAGAGAGAGAGTGGTAGTCGAAGTGTGAATGGACTGGCGGAACGACTCGATTATCCACGAAAATCGGGACTAATTTCGTGCGTTAATGGCGAACAGGCTCGTTCCCCCTCCCCCTGAACGTGTTTTCGCCGTATACGGCGGTGCAACCGCCCACCGTCGAACACGCAACACGTATTTGCGTCCCGCCGGAACGCGGACGCGTTCGAAACCAATGCGCACTGTCCGTATTTTTTCCCCCGTTCCGCGAACGAGCCGCATGCAGGACACTGATTGCAATAAATTGCCGTGCGTTTGTTCGCGTGCCACGACGCGCCCCACCCCACGGGGTGGCAGAGGGCTCGCCCTCCTCGGTCGATAGCGCCTTCCGCGCGGGATTCAATTTGGCGAAATTATCCTTTTCTTGTTCGGGAAGTAATTTCATAGAACGACGGGTCGATAATTGCCGAGGCCACGCGGCGGGGGTACCCGGTTTTAGGTAAATGCAACGCTGATTGCGGTAAGTTCATTAACCCTACGGCGGCTAGGGGTGTGTATAAAATTGTTACTCTTGCGTCTGAGAGGGCGAGACGTCTGAACTTGGTATCGTATAATACGAATTATCCGCTTCGCTGGGGGTGTGTCGTTGGTTCCGATTTATTCGCAGGACAAAATTTCTCTTCGTTTTTACACGAGGACTCGGGAACAATAAAAAATCATTTCAGAAGAATCTCGAGATGTAGCCTTTAAGACCTCGAAAGTCATCATACGTCACCATCGCTGTCTCTCGATGTCCGCATCGGAACAGTCGATTTGTCAAAGGAAACGTGAAATCGAGGGGAGACCAGGCATCGAACCCCTGTCGATGGAAGTAACATTAAAAGACCCGGCGACTCGTGAACTCCTCGCCGGAGGAACTTCGAGCGTCATCGTCGGCTTTCCTCGTTTAATTATCGTTTTGCCGCCTCCACCTCTCCCCCTAACAGAGTGCATAACTAGCATAACGAGTTCCCTTACGGCCGCGAGACGAGCCCGGAGAAAGAAACGAATTCCGTGAGGCGGGAAAGAGAACGGACACGGCGATGGCGTGGTACCGAGAGGACGGGGGGCGCCCCCCGCCACGGGCAGAGGAGTTGCGTTTTAGTTTATTCATATTCAAGCGCGAGCCGAGAAATCCGCCGGTGGGATCGAGCCATCCGCAGAGGATTTTCCGCGTTTGCAAATTGCGAGGCTGCAGCTGCAATGCGGCTATCACGGCCCAGGAGGGGCGGCTGGATGAGCCTAGAGGTGGAAGTGTTCGGGGAACAGGACGGAGTTCGAAGGAAAGGGGAGGGGCAGGACGTTCGTTAGAAGCCGTCAATTAACGAGAATCGAATTAAGCCGGTGTTATTCGGCACCAGTCGAAGTAGCGGCGCCCTAACCGTAACCGTTTTGTCAGGAAAATGTCTCCAGTGACTCCCAACGCCCTCACCCATCGCACTCGCTCCCGTGCCGCCAATAACCAAAGCGCAACGGAGGCACCTAACTTCTAAGCGTTAACTAGGGCCAACAAGAGGGGGGATGCTGAGTTATTGCCAGGTGTAGACGGCCAAGACATCGAGTAGTCGCGGGAAAGCGATTGGTCGGTTGCCCTCTGGTGGCGACTGCGCGAGATGCCGTCAACTGTTATGCTCAGGAAATGTCTCGAGCTACTCCTTGCCGTCTCCCACGCGTCACCCACTTGCCCCTGTGCGTTTGCTTTTTCCGTCCGCATGCAATCGGTCGGAAGCGTGCCTAAGAAAGAACAAGGGCTTCGAAGCGAGGAGGGCGGAGAAATCAAACGGGCATCCGCTCGTCCCCGGCGCTGTTACACGGAGACGCTTCTTCGCGATGTTTGCTGTGAAAACACGTGCCTCCGTCAACGTGAATGGGCGAACGACTGCCGTGGGAGGAGACAGGGGGCCTTCGAGCCACGGGCAATATTATATCCCGGCCATACTTCGATACACCGCGTCGCATTCCGTTTCCCTTCCGCTACCCCCTTTACGCTCTGACAATGTTTCGAAATTCTTCTCTCCTCGCTGCGTCCTACTTGAACGCGTCTCTAGACATCTCGATGCTCCGCGCGAACATGCTGCAGACAGCTCTTCGAACGTCTCTCGCATGACGCCGATGGGGGATTGTTGCTGTCGTTGTCTATCGACACCTTCCTTTCGCCTGTCAAATTTGTTCGTCCGTTTTCCTCTCTTCCACGACCTGGGCAAAATGCTTGGTCGTTATTGGGCGAGTTTACTCCGACGTAGTTGGGGTTGAGACCTGTTCGGGTGTACAGGTGGCAATTTGAGGTTTAAATTGAGATGAGGTGGGACTGTTAGAGGTATGTTATATGTAACTCGAGAGGATCGGATGGATCCTTGAGGGCAGGAGCGTTGGTACTGTCATTGCTCCTCGAACCTGCCCTTATCATCATTTGAATAGCGTCAGATGACACTAGGGAGCTAGACGACTCCACGCCTCGTACGTATCCACTCACCCCGCTACACACGGGCCACTCCCTCGGGGGATCTTGTTAAACTCGTTCAGTTGTGTTTAAGACGCTCCCCTGTTCCACCAGGGGGCAGTGGGTCAGGTCAGTCCCTGCTTGAAAGGAGTCTTGGAACCATATCTGGGTCAAGTCAGATCTGACCAAGTATCTATGTATGAGACCTTATTTCTGGTAATCTGTTAACATTGCATTTATCCTCCATGTTTTATAGCTGTCAGTATATGCTCAGTCTCGGTCTCAAGGATGAAGCTTAATTCTTCCATAACTGGCCCCATTCGCTATCAATTACCGTAGTAATACTGCACTCCTGAGTATTCCACCATTGTTCAAAAAGAGAGCCCACGGAGCAGTCAGATTTGACGACTCCGCAGATAATCCTGAACAGTTCCCACGCTAACTCCAGCTATCGCGGTTCATGGAACCCCCATCGAGGACACCTATCCCAACTCATAGCTCCATATTCGCGCAATCTTCACCCTCCTCTTCGCTATCGAGCTTCTCGTGTATCCGATCGTCCTGAACGGTGAAGGATACCGAAGACGGGGAGGTGCGCATCTGCGCGACAGCGGAGTGACGGGGCAGGTACTAACCTTCCAGCGGTGCTGGCGGAGATATAAATCTGCTGAAATTAATTAGGGTAGGTAAGCCACAATTTAGCGTAGAGCCAGGCAGTGCCAAGACAAAGTTGTCCCTCTCTCGTTTCGCTCGCCGTCGCCCCCCCTTCCCGCGGTGTAGGGGAGCTCCCTTACCTACTCCGCAGTATAATATCCCTTATTAGAACACGCCTGGCAGGAACTGCGGAACGTGGATATCGGAAAGGAACACGAGAAACGACGAGGTGCCGGTTCGGGGTGCGGGAACGGTTGACGGTGGTTTACTTGGCAAGTCAAACATCCGACAGCCTGCAATATCCTGCCAGGCAGGCCTGTAAGATACCGGTAAGGCTGAATTGAACGCACCCCCCTCGCAGACTATGCCACGGCTTCGAGCTGGGCTGCAAAGGTTTAGTCGTGACCACATCAAATGGACTGGTCGCCTCTCGGTATGCAAAGTATGCCCGCTGCTAAACCCGTACGCGAAGTTTGCCTAACACAGGCTTTTAGAAGGGCGTGTGATTAGAGCGACCAGGTGACGCGGCGTTAATGTAAATACATCGATGGCGACCGATCGAGCCAGGAGATTGATCCTCTCGACCAAGTGGCCTGGGTCGCGTCGGATGTTTAATGGGTGATTCGCAATGAAAAAGTGACATGGATTTTTTTAAAGGGTTGGCGAATTTCGGGAACACTAGTTCCAGTACTCTCTTTCGCGAATCCATTTAAAACCACGTAAAACGCTGAATGTATTTCTTGATTTCAGCTTTTATATACAAATTGGCAATTAATGTAAAAAGTACTTACGCGAAATAACCGCGGTTCCTTTTTGCTACATTCTCGTTTGGCGCAGAATTATCGCCGCGCCGCAACATTAAAGCGTCGCTAATGAGTCCCGTAATTGGACATTTTTTACGCTCGCGGTGCACGCCGCAGGAATGTGCAAATCACGGAGCAATCGCCGTTCAATCAAAATTATAATTTGTTCGAATGAATTCAAATTACAGCGGACGTCGTTTGTCAAAAGTTTCGAATGTCAACACCTAATTTCCCCTTCCAACACGTCCGAACCATGTTGAATTTTCGAGGATTGACGCAATTAAGTTCTCGATGCATGTAACTCGATAGCCTCGGCGCAATCATTCCGGGTATGCTGTAACCGAGTTCGAAACGATCACGGTGAAATTAAATTTAATTCCGAAACCCCGTATCACCCGAACATCCGTACAATTTAGTCCCCGACTAGTCCGCTTGAAATTCCGGGAGAATAAGATCCAACGATTGCGCGAAAGTGGTCCGCACACGCGTGTTCCGGCATTCTAACATGCACGCATTTACAGGCGCGATGCTTTATCCCAGAGGCGAAAGTAAAACGAAAAATTCCAGACAATCCGTGGTGCGTGCCAGCGATCCTCGTCCTTCCACGCTATTTATCGGAAATAGGCATCCCTCTTGCGCCACCATTTTTCCCACCCTCTGTGTCGCTTTCCTCCGAGAACTCTCTCCGTAATATCCACCTCCTTTTGGAAACACAACCGAAACACTTAACTACGTAAAGCGGAATTATGTAAAGCGAGAGAGTTGCGTAAAGTGGAAGGGCCTCTACCAAGAGGCGAGTGTACATGGAATCCTGCGGTATTTGAGATCCACTTAACCGTATCGATTCATAGTGTATCGATCTTCAACAATGGTGGACCAGGGTCGCAATACTTCTCGAACGAAATAATAATCCTCAACCTCTTGGCCAGCCAGCCCGTAGCTTCGATAACGTCTTAAATGGTTTCTCCCGCGATTTCATATCTCGGACCTCTCGACGTCCGCTATTCCGCGCGGCGATCTCTGTCCAAAATCAAATTCCATTCTCGATTTTCTCCGCCGCCGCCCCCTCGGGGCACGGGGCAAGAACGGAACCGGAACAGAGGAAAAAGACGATAGCGCGGTCCCGTTCGAGAGAAAAATAAATTGTGCGGCCCGACGTCCGACGGGAAGTTCACGACGGAATATTGATTCTCCTAGGAAGGCGACGTCGCAGAAAGAAAAGACGACTTTTAACCGATACACGTGCACACGACGCACGTGTACACACACCTGTCCGCCGACGGCTGGCTTCCCAGCGTCTTGGATTCACGTCGCGTCGACGGATGATACCGTTCACGGAACCGGAAGCCGATTCGATTCGCGGAGAAAAGGAGCAGCCTCCTACGAAACTTTCGCACGAGCGACGACGAAATCGAGAGATAAGCATCGACTCCGATTCTTCCCGAAATGAGGGGATATTACGTCGACCGGAAATATTTTTATGAGAGATTTCACGAGGCTACTGTGGGGACTGGGTGGGCAGACGATGGTTGGCGAAGAGGATCACGCTGACGGAATTTTATTAGCTTTGCGCCTTATTAGGATGCGCCTTGCATCTTTCTGAACGTCTGAATGTGATCCAAACGAGAGTCCAGGTCCTGATACATGTTAATTTCCACTTCTATCCTCTTCACTGACGTCACGGACCTTCGCACGTTGATGCCTTTGACGCGCCATGAATACCGCCAACAATTTCGACGATACGTGAACGGATCAGGATGGAACGTCCTCCAGAGTCGCATAGCGTGGCTCGCCGCGTCGCCTGTGGAGCTTCCTTTAATCCAATAAATTTTGGGAGACGAATTTCCCGTTCACTTGGCATTGAGGTTCGATGGGGACCATCTCCTTCTTTTTACGTTTCCGCCAGACAGACCTCCGAGGAATCCTCTCTGTGAGCTGGCACGTACGGAGGAAGAACCATTCTGTGATCTCGCGGATATGTTAAATTGATCGTGGACAATAAGAGGAGCCGCATAGAGGTTCTTGCGGTGTGTTCCAGACTGGATTCCAGAAAAAGGTCGTCGCGCCGGAGTTAAAGGGCTGCCCTACGGCCGAAGGTCCCCCGCCGCGACGACTTCTACAGGGACATTAATTTTCGACTTGGGACATTCGCCTTTCTCGTGCATGTTTATTCAATTCCTACCGAGTGTTTCTTCTTCCACGGACCTCCTTGGAAGTCTGCTCCACGTCATAATGGACTCCCCCACCATCCACGCCTCACTTCCACGTTCCGTTCGTCCCCCAAACCTTCCCACGAACTGCTCGTCGCGCATTTTCCTCCACCCTCGTCTCACTTAAGAGCCCAGACAAGCTTGATTTGTTTTTCCCTCTAACGCAATACAAGAGGCACAGAGGAAGAACGAATTTTATTCCAAACCCCCTCCGTCTCCCTTATTCTTTTCCCGTTTTCCCATTTATGCGAGAGAAAAACGCGGAATGGAGACCTTCTGGACCGACGAGATTCGAACCGAGGTCATTTTCTTCGCGGCTAGACGCGCCACCAGCTGCACCCAAGAAGCTCCACATTAACTTGTCCCTTTTTCTGGACATTTTTCTCGTCGAGATTAACTGTGTTCGTAGCCGGCTGCTTCTCCTTTTTCGTTTGCTTTTCTGCTTTTCCTACGTTGCCGCACGAAACGAGAAGTAAACATCCAGGGACACTGCTGCGCGCAGAGCTCGACCAGACTTCGCTGCACCATGCTGCGCAACGGTAATGGAGGGACGCAGGTGGATAGAGGTGGAGGAGATTTCGCGCGAATAGACTAGCGCGTTTAAACCTCGCGTTGATGTTGCAACTGAATATCATAGTCGATAACACCCCGATTAATTCATATGACTGCGGGGGATAACGCTGGCGCCGGGGGTAACGCAAAATGACACGAGGAACCCAGACGATCCGCGAACGCCTGACTAAGAACTCTGGTCTGCGCGTTCAAACATTCGGATCAAGTCTTTAAAAGATAACGTTTCGCTCTACACAGCCGAGAAGCCAGAGGCGGACGCAGATAAAGCATACCTTGGTAAAGCGTTCTGGGTTAGAAGAAGGCTCGGCCTGAAAGGATGACGGGTCTGTCCCGAACGCGAAGCTTGTAAGCCGGAAGCAGGTCAGAGAGACATCGGGCGTCTGTGGTTCCATCCAGGACGCTCGCTACCAATTTGGCCGAGGGATCGTGATTCCTGGCCACCGGTTTTATCGAGCGTAAAGGTTTTTCAAAGGGAAAGCGGTTACTGCGGCTGAGAGGCGGGAAGGAAATGCAAAGGAAACGCGGCAAGAAGGCAAGGATCCAGTCGCTGGGGTGGGTCACGGTGCTAGAACGGTCGAATACATTAGGTGAGATCCTATCGTGGAGTACAGGCCGTTACCTGTGTTCGCCTCGGACCAAATTGGAGGCAGGCTCGTCGTGGTCTCCTTGGGATACGCTCCGATCCCGGGCGACCCTTCGCAAGAGACGTTCGCGGAGTGACAAATGGTCCTGCCACGGCCGTTATTTCGTGTTCCGTGGCCTCCCTTTCACTTCTTTCCGACTCTTTTTCCTCCATGCTGAGGAAGAACAGAGCGGCCAGGGACGCGGTCTGTCGCACTTTCGCCTTCGTGATTTTCGAGATCGCGGGATTCGTTCGGCGATGAAAGGGAAAACGGTAAACTTAATTCGCTACTTCGGCTAATTGTGGCCTGGGATGAGTAATTGAGGCGGGGTCGGCAAACTGAGTCGAGCATTTTTGCAGTTGTCAGGCCTTTCGAATGGTGCTCAAAGGTGCTTAGAGAGGTTTGATTCTGTGAATAGGAGTTTGAAAGTTTACCTAGCTACATGTACAATCCTTTAGAACCGTCTCAGTAGATGAGTAATGCACGACATAAAGTCTATCGTTCTAAGATCCATCGATAAACCCGATACTAAATGAATAGAATGGCATTTAAACATCGTTACTAATTGAATGGTATACGTCAAACCTCACCTTTAACCCACTAAACATCGCCGACTTGAAACCAATTAATATTCGATTCGCGGCTGACCTACATCGTCGGGACTATTGCGTCGACGCATGCACCACGAATCTAGAATCGTCGTTTAGGTCTGTATTGGAAAGCCTGGGTTTGCTTAGCAGTAACCCTCGCATCCGCACTCGAAATCCCAAACATAATGGCGCTAAATAACCCTAACTCAAAGAGATCCATTGCAAATTGCACCGCTGCGTCGATGCACACGTGCGAGCGGATCTTAATGCGTCGCATGGGAGGCGCGTTTTAGCCAATTAACATTCGTACAACCGGCTGAAACCGAAGCTAATTACATGGCATCGTAGCCAGGCTCGAACGACGACGCTTTCGAAAGACATGCTCGATTCTCCTCGGTAGATACAGAGGACAAAATAGAATCCCTCATTTGAGACGGAGTTGTGGGTACACTGTATTTTTTTCCGTCTCGAACGCACCTTGTTAAATGAGTTACAGCGATGAAGAGGACGTTTTCATTCAAGTGTCCTAACATATTAGAAAGAGATTCCTCGGCCACGACAGCTGTTAGCGTGCCGTCTGTCAGTTAGGTGGAAGGATTGAAGTGTGTTTTAATACCTAACTGGAAAGACCTCAACCTGCTGCTTCTACGAGAACTATTAGACCGAGTACTTATATCTTGGTTCAAGAGGCCAACAGAGTTTTCAAAATGATTTTTTTCTGGTCAGTTGTCAGTCGTGGAGACTCAAGAGTGCGTGGGCTCGTTAGAGGTAGATACAGGTTGGTCCAAAAAATATGACATACCACGCATGCTCCTCCAAAATCATCCCACGATCAAAAAAGGTTCCTCGGATTATTCCAGACATCCCTTCCTTTATCAACTTGTCTAGATGAAGAGCACGGGGGTTGTAGAAAGCACAGCTCCAAGTGGCCGACCAAAGTTCGTGTATAACGGGAGAAATCGTGCTCTCGGGGCACTGTTTTTATGAGAACGATTTAATTGAGTGGCCCGGGCACATGTGTGCAGAGAATCACAGACGCGGTGGGATCAGAAGAAATCTCCAGCTGGATAGGTATTCAAGACTTCACCCTTTCGAGCGCAATGGATCGCCTCGAGTGACTTCTTCCGCTCTCACGGGCCGTGATTGTCCGCGGTGTTAACGGGCGGCTCTTTACTATCGCGTTAAAGATAAGCGCTTATTACCGCCCGCTGCGAGCAGCTATTCGCAGACAACTGTAGGCGGCAATGTTAAGTTCTTTCAGCGACGATTAGCCGGCTGGTATGCGAGTGCATTTTTCTCGAATGCCATCTTTGTGCCCAGGCACGTGAGGAATTAAGTACCTCCTCGTCGCGAGCGTACGTTTCAGCAGTTGAGTGGAGTGGGGACGGAGATGCGCCTGGCACTCGACGAATAGGTATTTTGTTGCTTGTGTCTTAATACTGCGAAAATTGTTGGGGAACTTCAGCTTCGAGACTAACGATGGTGCATTCTTCTCTCGCACATCGATGGTTCCAGAGCAATGTGCGATATGCACACCTACGGGGTTCACACGCACGGAGTCTAAAGCACGGGGTTCTTCTTGTAATACCATTATTTTTATACACACAAATTACACTATACACTGTACACTGTACACCATACACTACACACCATACACTACGCACATCTTTGTTCTTTCTTCAATTTTTTTTTTCTTTAAGTGAAAATGCATATTACGCATATCCGGGTCTTCTTCATCTTGAGTAACACCCTTAGCGGGCTAGTCCCATAAGTATTCGTACCCTCTATGGCTATCGAAGAAATTTGTCTAATTTAAATGATAGATTCGATGTTTGCAAATCAATGTTTCATTATACATTATATAATGACAAATTTATTTGGAATCTATCATTTAATTTAGACAAACTTCTTCAATGAACATAGAAGGCACAAATACTTACAAGAATGGCTGTAGGTGTAAACTAACTGCTGACCTAAGGTAACTTCAGTCGAAGTATACCAAACTTCAAACTCACCAATGGCTAGATCCTTCGTATCACCGTTCAGGGAAGTCGCCGCTAAACCGTACCTACTAACCCCTTCGTTCTCTAAAGTTTCCCATAAACCACAGGCATCGACTCGGATCCAACGCGATTCCTCGCGGTTGTATCGTTTCACGGCGCAATACCTCCAAATAGTAAATCACAAATCGTCACCAGGGGAGCCTAGGTGCCGGCGGAAGGACACCGATTATTTATAGCTGGCAGCGGGTCGCATTCGATACAAAATCCCGTAGCAAAGTTACAGGCCGAGTGCATGAAGAAGAGCGGGCTAGACAAGGAGCGGAAAGCTTGATCCGAGCCGACGGGACCTCTGGTGACGACGCCTGGGTGAAAGCAGCTTGGAGTTTAAAGGCTGAGCCTCCGGGATCTGGATGTCACCCCGCGCGAAAACGTACAAGAGAGGATTAGAGAAAGAGGGAGCGGTCCGTTGCGAGAGCGGCGCGAGGAGGACAGCCAGCGTGAAACAAGCGGACAGTGAACCCTTTCTTATCCTCGCGGAACGAGGCTTCAAAGGAATCTCGGCTGTTTTGCGAAACGCACTTAACTTTCCACCCACAATGAGACACGTCTCGACATTCCGCTGCCCCCTTTTCTTCTGTCCTCTCGTATTTTCGCGAGAGAATCCGTCTGCGGTCCGTCTCCGCTTTGGTCGTTGATCTTTCCCTGACCATCAACGGGATCGGCTTTTTACTCAACAGCGCGAGGAGTTCTGTTTGGGAATTTCGCGAGGGTTTCTTTGGTTACTTGTTCCATTAGGGGATCGATACACGGGTCTGTTTAACAGCCATGTTGCCGATTGTTGATGACAAGCTAGGCATGGACCATTGGTACGTGGACGAGGACGTCTACTTACCTGAAACAGAAAGAGAAGATACGAATTAGTATGCGTTCTGAACAGCTATACAGATATAATTTAAATTTTGCATTAAGCTACCCTCTGCTACAGTTGCTTTTAGTGCAAACGATCCCGCAGCAAAAGGTACAAGCAATATTCTTTTCACCATTGCGATGCTCTTCTATCGCTGATGTCGATAAAAAAAAAGACTTCGAGTAGGACTGTTCTTTCTAGCGTGGGAGGGCAAAATCTCTTCCAGAGTCCATAGACCCTTTTCGATAAGAAGATTTTCCAGAGTACGTTGTCTCCAAACATTCGGTTAGAAACAGAGCCCTCCACGGAGCTGTTGTTTCCAGATCGTCTGCAGCACCGTTTCGTCATTTAATCCGCGACCGTTTCGTTCCGCGTATCGATTCCAGGTCGTGGCAGGTTCACGTACGATTTCAAAGCAAACAATCGATGTTTGTCCGTACGAGACCGTGCGCGATTTAATACAAGCTCGAAACGACCCGCTACGTTTCTCATCGAGCGCGCGAATCGATGTGGCTCTGTTGCAGAAAATGAATCATGATACCGTGCAATTACATGCCTTCCAATTATCGCGAGTTTAGTTTCGGAGTCCAAAAGCTGGACGCGAGCCCGAGCATGAATTTGAACGTAACCTCGAGTAACAGAACAACTCCATACCTAACGTCTACCTTAAGATTAATGTACCAATCCCATATTTAGGCTTGAACACGAGACTAAACGCGAGTCTAACTCTTAGCGCAAGATTAAATCCGAAGTATATCTAAAAACCTAAATTCCAATCCCACGTTTAATTCCAATCACGATCCCAAACGCCAGTTTGGGTCACGGTACAAGCCAGAATCTTAAGTCCGGGTTAAAAAGCGCGCTGCAATCTTACGCTGGGATCTGTGCATACTTGTAATCATTATCAGTAAAAATCATTATGATTGAACGAGACGTATCAAGATCTCCGATATAAGCAATTTTTGAAATGGAAGGCTCGGGAACCGTTTCGCCCGGAGAACTGGTTATCTAGACCGAACACCGAGTCCAGGTTATCGGGACATACAATCGGAGATTCTTGTAGTTTCGATATGGAACCAGTTTTGGCCCAATAATTGAACAAATACTCTACTATCGATTTATCGAGCTGAAGTCTCCCTCTCGTAGCCCAGATGCTGGACCGCTGTAACGCTATTGCTGTCGGCAACAATCCTGTGAAATCTAAATCTGGCAGGCATCAACGTGATTACAGAAAATCGATACCGTCTCGAACTAGTAGGACGTTTGACAGCGCCGCTAAGTGTCTGAACACTTGAACACTTGAGCTGACACGTTCGAACTATTATTATTGAAGCAATTAGACGTTGGATTGCAGAGAAAATGAGGCTAGGTTTAGAATCGACGAATGAGCAGTAATAAATGGTAAAGCTTCCGTATGTAGTTTCCGTGCATGTGGACCCCGTGCGTGTGCGTCTCGTACAAAAATTACTAGTCACGTATAACAAACTCCTCTTGGTCGCGTAACCTCCCCAAAGAATCTTCCTCCCCGTTACATCAATAAAGAAAGAAAACTAATTGCGTTTTGTAACACAGCACCGCGATCAATAATTTCGCGCATTTTTTGACACCGAAACTTGCAATCCCCATCCCGACGGTCACGTAGGGTTGCCTTTTTGCGCAAAACGATCGAGCCAAAAGCAACGCGACAGAACAATGGATGTAACAGGAGCCACAGAGAGTCTGCGGCCGGCGATCGACTTTGCGGAAACGGTCGGGGCGGCGGCCACGTTACAGGGACGACAACATTGGAAACACGGAAATAATCGGACGCGTAAGCCCATTATCGGCGCAGACTGGAGTCAACAATAATTAGAGGGAAGCGGAGTTTCGCGGGACTGCTCGTTCGACGAGCAGCGCCGGCAGCAGCGCGGACTTAAAATCGAATGCAAACAAAGGTGTACGCGAGGGCCAAGCTTGTATACACTGGTCTCTAGTCGTGCGTACGTCGGGAGGTTCACGTGCTGCTACCTAATCCATCCTCTTCTCTATTTGTTTCCCTTCTATTTTCGATGCACCCTCGGGAACGCGAGCCGACCGCGTCCGTTCCATTGCACCCGTGCTGGATTCCGCTTTTCGACTCTTTTCTTCGGTTTTTTTTCCCCTCCGCGTTCGCCGCAGACTAATTAATATTTGCCGAGATGGAATCCCGACGCGGCTCGATGAAGAGCGAAAATGTTAATTGGTTCGGCTTGACAATTGAATACTGTCCACGAATACGTAGCGCGTAGAATAGAGGGCTCGCTGAATTTGGAAATGACGTCAGAGGCTTAGCTTAGCACGCGTTCGAGGCCCATTCTGGACCGGCCATGTTTAAAGAATCCTAAGGCCACCGTGACCAATAGAATCCTAAGAACCTTGGGTCCTTAATAATAAACTCTGCGTTCTCGTTGCCTCTCGACTAATGTATTCTACAATCTACCCTCATCGTAAAAATGCTCTATAAACATATACTTATCACACCTTCGAAGTCGGTTCTTAACAGTCGGGCCTCAGTCGACTGCGATCTAAATACCAGTTCAGACTCGTTAGAACAGAACAAAACAGACAAGTCCCTCCACCTCGTATCAACCGGCCTTATCAGCTCTGCGCCGAACGAGTTTATTAATCGTATCATTAAACGAACTGGTAATTCAAGATATTGTGTAAAGGTCTGTTAACGATTATATCAGGAACACTGAAACGATAGCGTGAATCGAACCGGGTAATGAAGTCCCGCGGTCGTTTTATCCGTGAGTCACAACAAGCCGGAGGATGTTCAATATTTACCGAGCCAGGTGTACCGAGACGATAGCTTATTCAGACTCCCCGCATACTTCCAGAGAGCTCGCAGGAATTAGGCCCTGCTGTGCATCTCCATTGAACGCATAAAAAGGCGAGTCGAGAGCGTTTCGTATCCAACAGGTTAAGCATCCCATTGTGCCGGCGTAAAGACTCCCCTCTCGCGATCCCAATTGCATCACACCTCAGCCCTCCCCTCCCGTTGAATTTCCTTTGGAAACAGCGAGACCTGCGTTCCTGGCCGTGCTTTCATACACTGGCAACGTCCACGAGAATACCTACTTTGTTCGGATTATTGGGTAAAGCGGATCTATGCGCGTTTACGTGGCGCAATGGGGCAGACAGCCGTTGAACGGGCCGTTATCGATAAGCGGAGGTCAGATTCGATCCTATCGGGACACGGCTATCGTGTACAGCAACGCTCACGCCTCCTTTGATGTGCGAACCTTCGCACGTTCAGCTCTTTCTTTACGCAATGGGGCCGTTTGTTCGCAGCCTGGCCTCGATTTCTCGAACGCTCCGCGATACCAGGCCTCTGCCTTTGGCCCTAACCTGGCACGAGACTTGTACCGGATGTCGCAATTGTACCTCGGTCTCTGCGTCGCCGTGAATCTCTGCGCGGAGCTTATTGCTGAGTTCGGAATTGCAGCTAACTTTGACTTCGTGAACTGGATGAGCGCGACGACTGAAGCTCGACGGCCTTGTTTTTGGTGTAACCGGTATTCCTTGAGTTGCGCCCCGACGAGGTGCCTCTGATTGGCGGGAGGTGTCCCTCTTTGAGGTGAAAACGCGGAATTAATATTTTGTTGACGACGAACAGACGTCGCGTGCTCTGGGGCTCGTTCGAGGGTTCCGGGAGGGGGCAACAGTCGGCGGTCTGCGACGTAAACTTCAATAACGCGCGTAATGTAATGGAAATTGCGCGTACAAAAGCAGTCGATATTTTATCCCGAACGTTATCTGATATTTGTGAGCAAACACAATCTGCCGCATACGACAAAATTACATTTACTCTTGTCAAAGGCGGATCCAGTTTATCCGATGTTACAATTTCAATATCGGTCGCGCGGCAAACGCGGAGCCAATACTGGGACGCTTTTAATGATATCGTCCATTAAAGTCACGATCGAGGTAACCGTAGAAAAATACAAAGGAAAAACATTTGCACCTTTAGAGGTACAGTAAAGTCCCCATAAACGCACAAACTCGGAACCGAACCAGTGCATTTATCGTAGAGAAATTTGTGCATTTATCGTAGAGAAATTTGTGCATTTATGCAGACTTTACCGTAAAACCAACCTTTCGGATGGTACAGGGCACAAGTTTAGTAACGCTGCTACTAACGATATTTTCCAGCCAACGCCGCAACGTTTGCGCAAAACGCCCCATTCAAGTTTGTCGTCGCGTTTGTCATCCCTCGCGCTGTATTTTCAACCGGGCGCAGCTAGTTCAAGTTATTGCGTAATTGCCGGTCCAGGAACTCGCCCGGGATCGAGAACACTACACCAGAGACAAGGACGCGCGTTGCTCTCGATCCTCTAATTACCAGCAATTACCCTCGCCTAATCAATTACGGTAACGCAATCTGCTTGCATAGCTACTGTCCGCTGACCGGCGACGGTAATTGCACTAGCCTCGGCTACGCGTTTTCGACTCCTTTGTCGCGGTATCAAAGAACGCCCTCGACGATTCAAGAATAGAGGCGGCCGCGATAAAACCGGCTAACAAATATCGTAGTCGCCTCCTTCGCGTTCTACGATTTCCCCACGATCCTCTTTCTCATCCGTTGGTGTGTTCCAGAAGAAGATACTCCGCGGCTAGGAGGGTAGGGGAGGGGGACGGGGAAGGGTACATAAGTAATCGACCTTTATGGGAGGTGGCGCGCCAGGTCGTGTCGTACGTCGTACGACCGTCGATTTTACGAGCAGCTCCCCGCAAGCCACGTCCGCCGCGAGTATTTTGTTTAAACGTACCGAGCTTGGGTACGGATAAGCCTGCCGCTGGGTGTTCCAGCAGCGATTCGCTTTAACGTCCCGCTGAAGGGCGAAGTTGCGGGGAGAAAAGGACGACCGACGGGAAATTGATAACATCGGACGCTTCTACCCGGTTTACCCGGTGCATTTTTCAGCGACAAGTGGCGGGAAAATTTATTTACTCGATGCGATGGGAGGAGATAGAATACGCGTTACGAATCGAGAAATCCCTTTCTGAGGACTGACTCGGGATTTCGAACGGGAAATCGTTTTAACGGACATTACCACAGGGTCCTATCGTGTTTCAAACGAAACTAGAATGGAAGAATGGGTATCGATACAATAGGGACGACTAGAGTGGCGGTAATCCTACGCTGAAACATCCTTCGATATTCTAGCGTGGCCTAAGTGGACAGAGGTCCCAGTGGCTCCAGAGAACACCGACGAGCGCGTTACCCTTGGGATTACTACTCGGGTGAATGGCATTACAGTGTTCCCTAGGTAAACAGAGTTTAGCGATGTTAAAACGATGATTGCTCATTCCAGGTTTAGTCGTAGACAACACAAATCAAAACACGATCACCCAAGCAGTGGTTCACCTAACGATTCCCCCGTAACCCCAAGTCGGCTGATCCTCGCAACAAATCCCATCCTTGAGCGGAGGGCTGTTATTTGAGAGGACCTTGAGACCTCAACAAATCGCCTGGCGCGTTATTTCAAAACTCCGATAACTCTGGTCTATCGAACGGAAATACAGCGTCAGGAATCGCAACATGGTGCCGAAAACTATACTGCAGTTATATAGACATAAATTCCGTTCGAGGCACCAGGGTTCCTTGGGCGGTAAAACAGCGAGTCAACCCCATAAATCCGGCGCATGGGTAACACACACATGCGGGCTCGAGCGCGCACTGGGTCGTCATTATTTCAACGTGTACACGCGTGTTCGCGGACATCGGGCACGGAGAGAGGGCATTAAATGGATCTTGGTCGTTGCGCGAGCTCGATAAGCTGCATATCAATCATTACTTTAGCCGTGTAATTGAACGAGAAGGGGGAGCGATCGAGAAAGGGGCCTGGAGGGGGAGGAAAGGGAAGACACCGAGCCGGAAAGGAGGACCTAGAAAGTCACGGTAACGAGCTTTTTCTCTGGTCGCGTGGGAGCCACTCGAATGGGCGTACCTATAAATATATACGGGGTGTTTCGCTGATATTTGCCACTTGGAATACAACGGGTGGCCTAGAACAACGCCAGCCAACCTTGCGCGATGTAACTAAGGATAGCGTAAGGTTCAGGAGGAATTTCTTCAAATCTTTCTAATAAAATTACAGGGGTTAAATCGAGACCTCAATACCCGAGACAAATCTGAGATGAAGAGACGCTGCATCACCAAGTCCCTCACAGTCTATTTTCAATAAAAATTCTTCGATAAGAACCTTCGCTCTCTCGCCAAGGGATTTTTTCGCTCAATCGACGCGATCGAGCTGTCTATAAGAGGCTGCTTTCGGAGCACCTCGTATAAGCGCACGAGTACACCTATCGCTCGCGGTTTACAGAGCACAATATGCCGGACGGAGAGGGAGGGCAAACGGGCTCGCAACTTATAAGTATAAAGCAATTACCGTGGTATTGTGCTCGTTCGACTCAGGATCCCGTGGCGTCGGTTCTGATCGATAGAGACCGGGCTATTAATTATCCGAGATTGGTTCTCGAGCCGATGCACGTCGGGGCTAAGTGACTCCCTGGCACCGAGGAAACGCCATTGTTTTATCGGCCGGCCTTACGGAAAAAAAGGATCGCGGATGGACTGGGAACAAGCACGAATAGGGGAACTGGCTTTAACCAGGGTTCAAGTCGTGATCCAGTTCGGGCGATTTGATTGTCTTTCTATTACTTCGGATCTACGATAAAAATCTTCCTGCACCGCTCGATCTAACGACCATCCAGATCGTTTCACTTCCGTTCCGAGTCCGGACTTATCAGACTGGAACCATCGGAGGCGTTTAATTAATAACACGACACGCCGCGGCACCGTGATTCACACGCGTGATTTGCGAACCCTTTCACCGCCAGTCAGACCTTTTCTACTTTTTTGCGGTACCAGCGGCGCACCAGTATGCTGGAAATTGTCCCGACATCGTCTTGGTTCTTGTACCTTTAAGCCCCGGATATGCGAGGTAGTCTTCGATGCGTTCGGCGAGAAACAGCAGGACAGTGCTATAACGAACAGCGAGGCAATCGTGTTGGTCGTTACTCTGACGAATACCAACGTGACACGGCTCTTTGTTCCCAGAGAAAACGAGGCGACGGCATTCCTCGATATTCTAATGAAAAGCTACGTGACGCTGCTGTCTGTCCTAAAGAGGGATAACCGGGACTGCAAAAGCTACTGGTCACGGTTGAGCATGGGCTCCGTGCATGTAGACCTCGTGGACGTAGACTCCGTGCATGCAGACCCCGGACACATGGACCTCGTGGACGTAGACTCCGTGCATGCAGACTCCGGGCACATGGACTCTGTAGACTCCATGGGATAGTGCGTGTAACCCCCATGTACGTGAAAGAATTGCTTCTATTTATATTCGTGCCCATGTTGATATTGATGTCTAGCGATTCAACCATTTTAAATCGAATTGCTACATAAACAATAGACGAGCAACAATAGATAAGCAACGAAATAAAAGATTTCAGTTCTACCACAGCATTAACCGTCTCGCTACGAGCGAACGAACGAGTTATCTGCCAGCTGTAAACGAAAAACTAGACATCTCAACAGCCAGAGAAGAGGGGTAAACTGCAACAGACAACCCTCTCCACTCTAATCCATTTCAGCAACCGCTACCTCGTGCTTCTTCGCAGCCATTATTCCCAAAAATTCTCCTCAACCTGGCACGTGTTTACCAAACGGCCGAGCCCCGAGGCGGGAGCGCCAAATCCACAAGCAACGCTCGTTCCGGCGCAATTATTAAAGCCCTCGATACACCGGGGGTGCTTTAGAGGGCACCCCAATTTCGGGCGCGGCTCCGATCAGAATTTACGGCGCATTGGCGGCCGCTGAACCGTTCGTCCCGTTGCCTTTTCAATCTTTCGTAATGAAGAGGCCCGACGATAATAAAAAAATCAAGAGAGGACGCGAGCCGGGGCCGAGGGGAGAGGACCAGGGTTGGGTGGCACCGGAACTCGGCGGGGGGGGGGGGGAGGCACTTTTGCGTCGCGTTATGCCGACGTAACGACGTTATACCGAGTAATATCGTTACGGGGCAAAATCGTTATCCGACGTGTAATTGGTAAGGCGAAACGCTTTACGCTGATTATCCGGCCTCCTCCGCGTCTACAATTTATTTTTAATTATTTCCTGCCAACTGCAGAGGATCGACGACCCTGTCGCCCAGGCTAACAGACGCTCGTCCGATGCACGCTCATTTTGTCGCTCAAATACCGTGCACAATGAGCACGCTGTAATCGCTATTGTTGCCGGGTTCACAGCGAACTGTTCGTGAATCTGGGAGGGGAGGGGGCGGTTCGATGCCTCCCCGAGCACGGGGAAAGGTAAATCGATGATCTTGTTAATAGCAATCGGCGGCCTGAGTCGACCAGTTTCGAGAGGTGGGGGCTCAAGTTCAGAAATCGATACTCTCGAAACCGTGAGGGAGATACTCTCTGTAAACAACTCTCTCTGAAAGCTCTATTATACACGGTGTTCCGCTATTCGCGTATTAACCGAAAACATAGCAATCCTCGTCTAAAAATGCACCGAAAATGTGGAGTAGAATTTTTTCGTAGCACTTCTCCTTTCCAAGATAACGAATTTGAACAATGTACGGGACGCGCGTCGAGCTATTCACCTGCCCCGCGTAATTTTAGAGTCGATTATTTCGGAAACGGTACCTCGTACGAGAAAATTCTTCTCTACATTTTCAACTTACTTTTGCAGAAGCAAGCCCGTACCGTACGTCACGTTTCGAAAACGGAACTTCTGCTTTCGTTTAAATAAGTTTTACTCGGAGGGGCCACGTCGGATTGCGCAAGCTTCGAGTATCCGACGGAACTTTTTCCTAGGTGGTGCTCAGAATCTGAGAAACTTTCGTTATACTCCGGTATAAAGGTGAGAGCCAAGTTTTTTCTGAAAATAACTTACTCCGAGCGTCAAACGTCGCGACAGCCACTCCCCGTGCAATTCATGAGCATTTCTAGGTTTCCGCGCCGTTTCAAAGTAGCCGAGCTCGAATAATACGCGGGACCAGAAAGAAACGGACACTCGATTCATTCTAATTTCAATTTCCGCGAAACTTCCAGCGGAGCCGGGGAATATTTCACGTAAAATGTACATCTTAGAGGGGGCGGGAAAAAAGGCGAGAGTCTCTTTCGGACCGTTTCTCGCTTTCTACATTTATGAAGCTCATCGTATCCTGTTGACCCGCTTATCACTGTCCGCCCTAACGAACTGCTTTCAGCTTCAACTCTTTTGCTACTTTTACGTCTTTACATCCTTTCCTACTTCATCCGTTCGCATTCATATTTAGAGCTTTCTGAAGCCCTGACCTACATACGCGCTTCTTCTCGGTCCTCGTCGCGCGTTAACGACATTGTCAGGACAAGAACACCTTCCCTAACGAAATCACCGGAAGTCTAAGCATTGTTAAACACCGTGGTGGTGGGGGTTTGGTCACTCGAGTAGGAAAAGTAGACGAACCCCGGGGAATTGAATTGGGTTATAGAGATGCGTCTATTGTCTCGAGACTGTGATTCCATTAAAGGGGATTTACCGTGACCACATCTGAGTGGTAAACAATTGTCTACCGACATGGTCACCGTCGAGTTCCATTTTGAAATTAGGTCTTCCTAAGCTAGTTCGGTGACTAAGTATTGCCTGGTCTAGCAAGGTTTTTAAACTTCCTAGAGGCCTTGCTCCGGAGGATCCACAGAGAGGCTCGTCAGGTCCGGAATAAAGGAGGAGCTCCTTCCGGGACACGATGGTCAGTTCACTCGGCACGTTCGGTTTCAGGATTCTGCACGAAACGCAATTTGCGAAAGCCCTGTCCAGACCGCAAGAACGCAAACACGGGACAAGGGAACACCGTGGAGGAACGAGGGCGACGCGCGCCTTGTACCCGCTGAAATGGACCATTGTTCTGGCCGATAGTTCGACGACCACCTCCTCTCCCAAATAAAACGATCGAGACACAGAGATCTACGGGCCTGGGCGAGCGGGTCGAGGCATGTAGGCCGTGGCTGACCTATTCGAACCGAATGGAATCTTTTTGTGAGCGGTGAAAAATATGGCCGATTTCCGAGCGCGACGTCGACCGCAGCCTCCAGCCAATTATTTCGTATTCCGGGCTCTACTTTTTCTATTTGTGCTCCGCCGTTCGGCTCGACCCACTCCGCTCGTGGGATGGGGATTTGACGACGCGTTGAAAGTGGGTGGAGTTTCGTGGTCATTCGCGGTTCTGAGATTTTAGGGAATCCAACCATCGGGGTTGGGGATCTTTCGTCGAACAGCTGTCGGGAGATTGATCACTCTCCACTTGTTGCTTTGTTTGCTATCGATTGCATACAGTTGCAATTCTTTTTTTTTTTTGTACCCATCCCACTGGTCACCGTAGATTTCATTGGACTCTTGGTCTTTCTTTTAACCCTTTATAGATCACTGCTGCTCATCTTTACCAGTAAGAAAAGGGCGGGAATTGTATATTTTTAAATTTATGGTGTAAGTAAATGGATCATGGCAATGAAAGTGAAGACAAAAAAATGCCTAGGGAGTTCTGCCCTACGAAGGGTGAAAACATGTTAGACGTAAGAAAATGGAGGTCTAGCATTGGAGGTGGAAGCATTATACATTCAGAATGCAGATATTTTACGTTTCTATGATCGATTACTGACGAAAGTAACAAAATTCTGAAGCTGGACATCGCAAGTTTATATCGCGAAGACTAAGATAAAAATCACAATATACGTTTTGGAATATGAACGTTGTAAATATGTAGCGTATAAAATAAAAATATTTTCATAATTTTTCCATAACCAGAAACAGAATTTGAACCGACGTGAATTTGTTGAAAACTTAAACTCCTCTCTCCCGATTCCCTTAACCAAACTGTTATTATAAAATAGCAATTTTCTGACGTATTTACCGCGGTAAGTTTTCGTAAGTCGCGGCGCCGTCGAAAGGGCGATTCGTTACGGTCGAATGGGCGGCGATCAAAGCGAAACGCGACGACGAAAATGTAATTGAAGTGCAAAGCTCATTACGGTCCACGATGAAGAATAATTAGCTTCTTCATAATTAACGAACGCGGCGGACGCCGTGATTGTCGCGTTTTCATCGTGAAACAGTCGCTAGACGGGAGAATACATTGTCGCGTTCGTGCCCGCCCTATCCTCCCCGCCATCGTGATTAGGCGAAAAAGTTAATTCGCCGAGCGGAACTTTTATTTAATCGCGAAAAACATGACGAGCGCTAATTAACCTGTTAACCGGACCATTTCGCGACCCGAAGCACCGCTGGCACGCGTAGATTAAACTTCGGACGACTTTTAATTCATCTCCGTAAATAATGAGGCATTTTCGAGTGACGGATTCATTCGTCTCGCCCGATAGTGACGGTATTTTCACGTACCAACTTACAATTTACTTCTAAATACTGTGGTGTCCGTGTATGTGTGAGTGTAAGTGTGTGTGTGTGTGTGTGTATCACTGCACAGTAATATAATTTATAATAAAACTTATATTATAAAAATGTAAGTATATGTAGAAATCTCAATTTTTTTTATATAATCAGCATTGTTAATTATCACTCGATTCCACGTAGCAGGCAAATGGAAAATCGCCATTTGTAAAAGGTTTCCTGAAAGCGTCATTTGATCTACGAATCAACCTAACACGAAGTTCAGTTGTGAGAATAAGAGTGATATCAACTCTTCAAAGATTACCATCGTCATTAAAAGGTTCCACTCGAAAACGGATCCAGAAAATTTTCAAAAAGTAACCTCTTTTGAAGGGAAAGAAAGACCTCGACGATTCGTTTTCCGTGCAAACTGCTCTTCTCGAGGGAGAAATTGCGAGAGTTCTGGTCATCAAAGGAACCGTTCATTATAATTGAACGCTCGGTGATCGAAAACTATAACGGCTCTGGGTAATTGAAGTGTAAAGCTCCCGTTGTGCCCGATGACAAAGTATAATTAGTACTAACAAAGTAGACGAGCCTCCGCAACCGTGTCTCGTCTAATTAACCCTTTCGTTGCTTATTACAAGATCTGCAGTCGCGGATTCTTCGCCATCTAACGAGATTCATCCTCGATTCATCCACAAGCTATCCCAACCTCCGATTAAATTTTCGTTTCGCCAGACGGTATCAACGAATATAATAACGATGAACTTTGATGGTTCGTTTAAAATCTATAGATCGATCGAAAGAATCAATGAAGAGAGATACATTTAAACGGAAAAAGAATTAGGACTAGATGAATATATGGAATCCTTTCGTTGATATTTGAACGTTCTGATAACGGCAAAGTGAAACGCTCGTTGGGATTTATTTTATATTAAACCGATGGTTAGAAATAGCACGAACGGCGCTCCATAGATTTTTATTACATTCTTGGGTCTGGTAATTTCGAGACTTCTATAAAATCATTCCATCCTATTGTAGCTTCGAATCGAGTTAAACGGGGAAGATACCGGCGCGCCCGTATTTCTGTCCACGCACAAAAAGATTTTATCGAAAAACTGTCTCGTTCCTCGATCCCTTCGTTTCAAAAGACGATTTTCCGCGTTTCCCCAACAAAGAGAATCGTACGCCATTGTTGGATCCCGGTGATCAAGGACTCGAATCTAAGATTGAACGCGAAGTAAAAAAAGCATCCGATATTAAACGCAGTACATATCGCCAGTCGAGTGATCAATATTTCTCAATTTTCGGTAATCAACTCTTTAATCATAAATTAAATTAACTATTTCAAACGGGCACCAGTGTCCCGACGCTAATCGAGATGATTTATTCAAACGCAATTTCCACGATTTGGTTATCACCTCAACAACGAGTAACGACGAAAAATGATAATTCACCAAAATGGCCGGGATATTCGTAGGAACTTATGAGATTAATATTCGCACACCGTCAGAGATACGTCAAAGGGTTTACTAAATTATTATTCATCGAAATGCTTAGGAAAAGACAGACTTTTCAAGATTTACATTTTCAGATTTGCATCCTTAAAAATGATATAAAAATGCAAATGTTAGAGACTGCAAAGATTTAGCTGTAGGTTGGTGCAACGACAACGCAATCACTGTGAAACTGAAATTAGTCCGGCCATGGTGTAGAAAAAAAAAAATAAAAAAAAAAATGAAAGAGAACAACTAGGAACGGGGATTCGATGCAAACGGGAAGCGCCAAAGAGGCGGCCGATCGTGCAAGTTATTCCCTGATTTTAAATTCACCGCCACGCTCGCCGTTTACATCCGTAACACGTGCACTCGTGCCGATGGGTATTCGTGCCGCGCCAGCCGCGAATGCATCGCCGCATAAATGCCCTCTAGATACGTACGCTGATGCAATTTTCTATTTTTCGTCAAAAGAATCTTCTCCGAGTCATCGAGAGCCTTCGACTACAAACAGCAACGAAAACGGAAACGGTAGTCGCGGTGTCACCAAAGTCGCTATTTTTATAACCTATAAATAACCTAAAAACTGTTCCTTGATTCCTTATTTCGTAAAATCGCAC
Organism: Hylaeus volcanicus; assembly: GCF_026283585.1. Classification (NCBI taxonomy): domain Eukaryota; kingdom Metazoa; phylum Arthropoda; class Insecta; order Hymenoptera; family Colletidae; genus Hylaeus; species Hylaeus volcanicus. The sequence continues at coordinate 6,591,668 of NC_071982.1, forward strand.
GTTATACAATTTCATCTTCACCTATCCACGCTTTCGCTTCACTCATCCAGCGATATCAATCCGAGAACAATTTTACGCGAGCTCTTGACCCATAAAACTGTAACTTCCATCGCTTCTTCTCGGTCCATATTTTTACACTTTTTAGCGCAAATATTATTCCACGGCAACGTATTTTCCGAAGCGTATCGATGGAAATGTGTCACGCAAACAATGGCGCGTAAATGGTATTCGATCGCGAGGGAAGAATGGAAAAAAAATTGTGGAAAACGTCGCGCGACGTTGGAAAATTAACGTTTTCCCTCGCTTCCAGCGCTTTCAGCGTCTTCTCTGGAAAACACACTTTCCGCCCGTGCCCCGTCAGCGATTCCTGATTTCTCGTTTTTTTTTTTTCTTTTACCACGATCGCCGGGAGAGTTATTTCGTCTCCCTTTGGAAGCGAGCCTTCGAAGCGTATCGGTAAACGCGCGCGATTTTCGCGAATCAGCAGCGTCGATGGAGCGTTCGAGGTATCGATTACGTACTTTACGCGCGAGCAACGCGACGGAATCTGCGTTTGCATTGGGAAAAGTCTAGATAAGGATACCGCGGAAAATAAGTAAACATTGATGCTAGGTAGGCAAATTTCATTTAAATTTCCCGCCGAACCCTTTGGGTCGTTAGGTTAGTATCGGTATTCGTATACTTTTAAAATTATATCGTATTCTGTATCATTAACATGTATTTAACCTTTTCGGTGCTCCGCGCGAGTATACTCGTCAAATTATTTTATTCTTGTCGTGCTCAAAACGAGTTAACTCATTAACTCGTTAACAATATGCTCATGCGATTCAACTCGTCTTGACCACGACGAGAACAAAATAATTTGACGAGTATATTCGCGCAGAGCACCGAAAAGGTTAAGTCGCGTATACGTAATAAGTACAGTGAATAATAATAATGATGACGATGGCGTTGCAGTTACATGGCCCATTAGGGCAAAAAATTCAAGTTCCGAATAAATATTTTTAAGTGACATTTACACCCTACCACGCGCCACGTATCAATTTATTTTATTTTATTATTACAGCTTCGTCGTTCAAACAAAATTAAGCCCATATTCCGACGTATCATGAAATATGTTCAATAAATATGCGTTATATGTGTAACGTATTATGTTCAAACGGAGACGGATATTATTATTTGTTTCACGCCGGCTGTAATGGTGCGTCCCAGTGTCCCGCATGGATTTACACCCCATCAATAAATTGCGCCATACAAGTAGCAGAGATTGGTCGAAACGGCGATGATCATTTAATTTCGTGCTTTATCGTTAAATTTGTTCTTTGAATTTATCGAAGAAATGGTAAATTTGTATAATAAAATTCATGCCGCAGAGGCACGACAAAAATTTACTGAAATACATAACTTCGGACGACAGAGGTCTGATTTATCTGAGGTCAAGGAGGCATTTCGGGCCTATAACGGCATTGGAGATACTAGCTACGTCTGGAGACAAATCGAATCGTAAAGGAACCGCGAGAAAAAGAAACTAGGGAAGCCCCGCACGACCCACTTTCGTCGGTCGTGTTCTTCGTTGTTTTTCAATTTCCAATCCAACCCGATCGCCGATAAAATAATACCAGCCATTCATCGCGAGAGCATGGTCGCTCCTTCCATTTCGCATCGATCTGTCCTGGCCACCCAATTTTTTCGTCCCCCCGTGCACGCATATCCGACATACGGATCGGGGCATGGACAAAGCTCGTCGATTAGACCGATTACTTCGGCCGAAAAAAGGGGAAAAAGTTCGGAAGCGAAACGACAAGGGGCGAAAGGTATGCCGATTCGTTTCGCAACGGCGGCTTTCTTTGCCAATCGTGGATTCAACTTGATCGTTCTCAAAATAAACGGTATAAGAGGGTCAAATGTGGTCCTAAACTTGAGATGGGCCATTTGATACTTTAAAATATTCAAATTTCCATACATTCTAATCTCTGATCCCTAAATATTGTTGGGCCTCATTGTTGACCACTTTGTTGGAGAAAGAAAATATTACTGATACGAACTGCATGCTAGAATGTAATAATATTCATTCGACAATGTCAATCGTTATTAAACATAACTAAAAACAATAACATATAGTCATATATTATAGCCTTCAGAATATTTTATAGATTTTCACTCGTTACACTTATAGAGGCCATACTCGAACTAAAAACAATAACATATACAGGGTGTCCCAAAAGTCGGGGAGGAGCCGGAAATGGGGGGTAGCTGAGACGATTCTGAACAACAATTTCCTTTGCAAAAATGTCGGATGGGGCTTCGTTAAGGAGATATTAAGCGAAAACCCCGACCAATCAGAGCGCGCGTAGACCGTTGGAGCGGCCGCGGTAGCGAAGGCTA
>NC_071982.1:6609052-6674813 GCF_026283585.1 Hylaeus volcanicus
GGGGGGCTGGGTGAAACCAACTCTCGACCGACGCTCTTTCCTCTCCGCTGGCTGGAAAAAAGAGCGAGAACGCGGGGATGCAGCGAACCCTCGCGACAGTTGCTAATAAGGAGACGGCCGTACGCCACGGTATCTAGAGTCGTGACACAACGAGGTGAAAAATGATCCGAATTGAGCCATTCGGGCTTGGAATTCGATTTGCTGGTAAAGTCTTGTTAAGAGCAAACAAATTTCCGATAGCGATTCAGTATCAGAATTAGATTTTAGGTTGAAAGTTGCTAGTTTGCACTATCGGTTGACCCTGACGGACTCCTCCACTGCCTTTAAAAAAAAGTGAAAACGCGGGGGTGGGCAAACTAGTTGCTAGTAAGGAGAAGGGCGTATACCGCGATCTCTCGACCTCTGGCGAGCTGAAAAATAGACCGGTTTTTCCCCCAGTGAGCGTGCACGCGCTGCCGCACGGATCAGCGTGCAATTTCTACGCAGATTTCAGAGCTGTGGCCGATGATTTGACCATGGATTTGCGTTAATAGCGTTTTAATCGTGACCAGGTTCGATCTAATTCGGCCGAAGTTGGTTAGAATTTGACATCGCCACATTAGAGATACCATTTTCCATAGTTAACGGGTGCTTCGATTAAATTCGCGTTCCAATCCTGGCACTCGCAGGATTGATTATTGCTGCGAGCGATACGTTGCCGCTACGGTGCAAATTACAGCCCAAGGATTTGGGAGTTTAACGATTTATGAATTGGATCTTCTGGAACTTCAAAATTCGTTCGATTGAAGACCAATCGATCCGGAATTTCGCAATCGAGGAACACGAAGCTTCGGTACACATTTCGTACTTTTTCCATACTCACAAATCAAACAGTTTAACGAACCATTACTTTCAAATACCTCCGATATTGGTATGCAAATACGAGTAAATTAATGTTTAACGATATGCTAGAATTACTCATGGAAACATTCGACAGTCGACGGATTTGTCACGCAACAATTCCGATTATATTTGATTCGTCCATCTGTCGCTTGACGGTCATTGTTTGTCACCATTATTTCGTGTTCGCCGGGGGGTGCGCCGCGCGTTTCGTCATTTGATGGGAATGGTACGACGACAGTCTTAAGAAGATATCCGACGAGTACACGAAAGGATTTCTATCATCGAGATGGTTCTTGCAATGGCGTGGGTGTTTGAAGTGAATGCACTCTGGCCAAGTCGGTCCGCGGGGTTTGCATGTATCGGAGCCCCATTGTCCGAGGATTTGATGTATGCTCATTCGTCGCAGACACGCTGACGAATGAGCGAAGTTAATGGAAAGGTTGTGTTTAAGTGACTTAATGGGTGTTGATCGATTGGTTATCTTTGTTGCGCTATCGCCTCGGTTATTCAGTTATTAATTCCGTGACGCGGCTTGACAGGTTTTTATTTGATCAGTCACGTTAAGGTCGTGAGACATCGTGACATAGCGAGTTAGGTGGTTAGAAAGTTGGCGATGTAGAGATTTAGCCACGGTTAGTTTCTTCAAATGAAGAATGACAGCCGTTATACAGGGTGTCCCAAAATTTGTGTATGAACCGGAACTTGGGGGTAGTTGAGACGATTCTAAACCATAATTTTCTTTGCAAATATGTCGGATGGTCCTTCGTTTTTGAATTATTAACGAAAAACCATGGGCCAATCACAGTGCTCGAGTACCGCGCGCTCAGCCGCGAGAGCATAGGCTTGAGCCAGGATTGGCTGACTACGCGAGGTCGGGGTGGGGGAGCCAACTGAGCGTGCGCTATTCAGCCGCTGTGATTGGTCCGTGATTTTTCATTAATAATTCAAAAACTAAGCACCATTCGACATTTTTTCAAAGTAACTTATGATTCAGAATCGTCTCAGCTACCCCCCCTATTTACGGTTCTTACACCAATTCTGAAACACCCTGAATAACGCGACCAAAAAGAAAAGCGCGCGCTTTTTTTCGCGAACTAGAAAAAAATGGTATTTGACGTTTTCGATACAATTTTTCGCACAGGATCTGTGCATGTCACCCGGGCACAACTAATTCCGGGGCTGACAGTGGCGAAATCCCTCGTCGTTTCTCGGAAATGAAAACAGCTCGCACGAGCGACGGACGGGGGCGGACCGTTTGTCAAAAATACTCCAGTCGCCGGTGCTACCAAGAGAAAATCCCTCGCGATATAATCTCCAATAAATAACAGAGAACTGCGAGCGGTGCCCCGCGTTTGCGAAGGAAGCAGCAATCGGCGGCGCACAACCAGCGTAAATACGGGACGTGCTCGAACGAAACGCCAGATGATTTTCGATGGAAAGCGCCGAGATATAGCGCGGCGTCACGACTTGACCATTGTACGGACGGACCCCACGTTCGTCATACTCATCATTGTCACCATTGTCATCGTTGTCATCGTTCCCTGTATCCGCTGGCTGCGCGCGTAGCCGAGCGAGCGTGCTGGAACGAAGGGTTCACCGGAATAACGATCGACCGTTCTCCACCTCTCTCTCATCTCTCTCTCTCTCTCTCTCTCTCTCTCTCTCTCTCTCTCTCTCTCTCGTACGCTATGTATGTATAATATAAGCATTGAAACTCGGCGTTTTTCAATTTTGCAAGTTTGTAACGTCTATGCGGGACAATGGAGCGGCCGTCGAGCAATTTTTGCATTGTGCCCGCTGGATGAAAGAGACGAGAGAGGAAAGTCTAAACAAAACTTGCCGGAAAAAGAGACGCCATTTTTCTTTTTTTTCCTTTCTCTTTTTTTACGCTTTTTGTCGCTACATGTACATACATGCCTAGTCGTGTGTGTGTGTTTTTTTTCTGCACGCATGTGTATCGCGAACGGGAGCCGCTTTAAAGTCCGCAACGTTTCCGCGGAAAGTCGAGCCGCGTCCCGCGTGAAATGCTAATGCTAATGCACGTTCGTTGCATCGCGTCCCGGGATAAATTCGCTGGCAAGTGGCAACGAGGTGCATACTAGTTAGCGGTTCGTGTGAATTCTAATCCGGCTTCTAAATATTCATTTGACGCGCGATTCGATTCGGCCTCCCTCGGAGTTTATTAACTGAACAATGCGGCATATAAAGGACGCGTGGCTTGCAAAGTGGTAAAACGACGCGATACGAACATTCCGCAGTATTTCTAAGTCTCGCGGTTTAGGATTCTCGTTTTAGAACCGGTGCCTTTTTCTATTCTCAATTTCCTGACTGAAAAAGTTTTCGAAATCCCAAGTTTCGGTTATTCTTTACTTTACTCCGGTGACCTGGAAACGTTGAGCTTACCAATTGTTGAATTCGTTGAATCCTTCAGTTCCCCGTCAGAGACGATTCCCACGGTTATCCTCTCGCAGTTTCCCCTGAACATTTTTCTAAATCCACAAGTGCCTGGTCATCCGCGATTAGGAAGCTCCGTAATTCACCTACGCCACCATGTCACGCGATGATCCCCTAATCCCGCCCGCCTGGAATCCTCACCGTCGTATGGACTGCCCCCCCGAAACCCTTTGGTAGCCAGACTAAGCCTCCGACTTGGACCCTCTCGCGCGTGAATCAATAACGATCCGAAATACACAATAGAACAATAAACATTATGCGACTGCACGATCGCGGCCGGTCTGTGGCCGCGCATAAATCGGCCGATAATTAGATAATCGCGCGATAATGGATCCCCGGAATCGCGCGTCTAGGGATCCATCTAACGAGAGGGGTAAACTTTGTATCCGAAGGCAGAAGTGACCCATCCCTCGAAAGATATTCAGCCTCCCGCCGCTCCGTGCGAACGCATCAAGAACGAGGGCCGACGGCGGACTGGGGAGAGGCGGCTTCAAATGCAAACTAAGCTTTTCGCCGCGGGTCTAATAAATGTAAACCACCGTCCCATTGTGTCGAAGCTCCATTGAAAAGTTTCGTATGGGTCACCCCTCGGGCCCACCTCCCCTGCTCGCGGGAACCCCGAGGGTGCCTGACCACGACTTGTCCGCTGTCCACCCCCGCGAACTTCGCAATTTTCTCACTCATTTTCGCCACGACTCGTTCTACTTTTTGTCGCCAACCAATTTTTCTCCGTTCCCGTCCGCCCCCTACGGAAAACGCAACCTGGGATTACGTCAGATGATCGCAAGGGTTGAAGTCTGTTCCCAGTATCTGGAACCCCTGTCTCGTTTCACCGTTTCTCTCTTTTTACGATCACGCGCGGTAGCTGGAATATTAATCAAGCCACTTCTCTGGACGCTGATTGTCTAACAGATATTGACTCGTTCTCGTGTCCCGTCGCGAATGCCGAATTTTTCAGCGGCACGTAGTTAGGGGTCCTCCCGCGGCTAGGCCGTTTCGAAGTGAAACTACAGGTCCTCCGGATCGACATGCGCGGACTTGGGCTATTAATCATGGGGGAACAATCTCGTCCGGTCTGCCGATAGTTGCAGAAGTACCTGGTTCGACCGGGTGATTAATTACCGAACGACTTCCAAATAATTAACATTAGGACGCGGTTGCCGGGGACTGCGAAAAAGGAGTGAAAGAGGGACGTTGGTGGCGCTCGAGATTACGCAAATCTTGTCGCGCCTAACAAACTAGTTCCGCGCTGGTTAACCCTTTCAGACTTGGCGTTCACAATTGAGGGCACAACATTTTTAAATTACCGACACTATCGTTTAGGGTGTATGCACTTATTTGTGTACATGCCTGAGTATCGTTCCTGTACTCATGCTAGGTTGAATCCCATCGCTACGCGTTGCCCAGCATTCGCGCGAGACCAGGGTCGGTTCGATCGCTCGTAGCAACGGTTTGCGCTCGATTCTAGCACCGTGGGCTGTAGGTTCGCCGCGCTTTGGACCTGCACACCTCGTAAACGCGTTCCACGCACTCCAGTTGCTGTTTAATCTAATTACTCGACCGGCAACCCCCAGAGATATCCTCTCTTTCGGCATTGTTACTGTGAATTTTCAGTTAGAACGTAATCGACGTAGGTTGGCCGCGCTAGCTGCTGCAGCAGGGACCTTGGTCGACCGTGATTAAGATTTGCTCAGCTGCTGCAGGACCGAATTCCGACTAACTAGGCGGGCACCGCGATTGCAAGAGTAACGTTGATTTCCGTAGGACGGTACTTGGATTCCTGAGTTATTGTTTGTTCCCGTCGGAATTTCTGCTCGGGGACTCGGGAGGTAGGTCCGTGCAGCGGCACTGGCTCGTTGGAAACCTGTAGGTGTGCTGTTAGCTAGTAGTGATCGTCTTGATGTTGGTTTTCATTGATCGTCGGTTCGTTCTTGATACGTTGTGGATGACTTTTTTTATTTTAGAGATCGTTCTAGAAATTCTATTTCTATTCTAATTCTATTAATTCTTTTTGGATGCTTTTCTTATGCATCTTTTAAGAACACATATAAAAGTCTTTGATCCAAAATATCCCGCAAAATAGAATCCATTTTGAAAAAAGTCAAACGGTTTTGCAGTACTACAAGCGTACTGCAACCTCCTTAGGGTGTCGTTCCAAAAGCGATTGCAACATCCGCGCCTTCCCCTTGTACGACAACCTCTTCTGCGTATGTTACAGTCGGACATACTGATCGCCTTCAAAATATTCTTGTTTGTAACCAAGGTGCACCGACCGTCAGAACATCCCTAAATCCCAAGCCCTCGTACATCGAATCCCAGTCTACGGAGATCTGGTTACGGATATCCGCAAGCCTGCGATGCATAACGAAAATATGGGAGTCCTCCGCGTACGAATATCCACGTGTACCTAAATTCCGAATATCTGGATCCTTCGCTGGAGGGATAAAGGTACAATTGTCCAAGCGTATTGGGCGCGGGATGAGGGGGAAACCGGGGTTTTCCTTCTACCGGCACGGCTGCAGCAGCGAATTTTACTTTTATCGTCCATGCATCCCCGGGCCTCTTGGAAGAAAGCACGCTTTTATCTCGCGCGTATTCCCGCGGGGTTACACGAAAATTTTGTAAACCGCGCCGCGGTATTCTGGAGGGAACATGTAAAACGAGAAACAGAGGAGACGGAGAGAGCCGGTGGCTGGATGTGAATAGGCGTACACGTTAGATTCCGTCTTAGCCGCAGCTGGAGAAACCAGTTGGCGCGGATTCCGTGGCATTAACCGATAACAACTTTGTTTGCCCTTTCCTCTTTTCGCCGCAGACAGGCAATTCAGCTTCCTATCGCCGCGCTTGTTGGACTTGATTCACTCGCACGGTCTCGCGGTGTTCCATGATGCTGCTGTTCATCTTGGTTGAGACGTCAGCGCGAGGGCCCGATGAGGAATTTTCCGCGGAGCCGAGTCGCTTTCCAGCGTTCGCGAAACGAATGGCTCGAGATGTTTGAGGAAAGTCCTGTTGCGACTGACGTGGAAGCTTAAGTCGTCGCGTTAGAGCGCCTAGTGAAAGAGATGTCATTGGAGGGATCTAGTAACTCGAGAGACGGTAGTTGTGGTAGTCTCTATTAAGATATACTTGGATCCAATGTCCAACTTTCTCTCCATCGATCAGCCAAGTGTGGAGATTTTGTGAGGATGTATGTAAAGCCCAGGGAGCCAACAACGGTTTGTGACAAGTCGTACAACAATTGTACGCCAGATCCTATCGTGCATAGATCTGCCTGCGTCATGTATACACATAATTATTTACACTATATACGGGTACGTTATTTGACCATAATTTCTTCGATACCACTCTTACCCGACTACACAAACGTGTTTCTCCACAGACCCCTAGAATCCTTACCGGCAACTTGTTACCGTCCACAGTCATGCCACCCTCCAAACACTTTCCGCTACAAGTCCCCGTTTCGCCACAAGCCAAGTGACTTACTTTCCTCCACGGTTCTTTATCCGCCAGTGGCATGTCCTCGCGTAAAAGTATCGAGAAACTTTACTTAACCTCGGTCTCGCGTTTCCCTTCAAGACTCCACCGCGCTGGCCGCCAACGATTAACTCGTCTTGCCCGCGCGGAAGCGAGAAGCCACAGAAATAAAGGAAAAATGAAAAACTCCGAAGCCCGGTGTGTCCGACGATCCTCTTCCTCGTAGCGAGCGAAACTCTCTCTCACGGGGCTCCAACCTTATCCGGCACTCGCTCGGGGCGGCTTCTGGACTTTTCAGGAGCAACTCGATCCGCGTCCACGGGGGAAAAAATTTGTTAGAAATTCTGAAGGATCCCCGCGCGGAAAGTTTACCGCTGAGCTCGACCCGCGGCGTTCTTCGCGGAACAGCGCCATCTTGGACCGCGCTACCCCTCCTTTCCCCCCCCCCCCCTCTCGATACCACCCACCCTCCGCTGGCCGTTCACGGTTAGATGATCGCTGCAGCTTTCCAGAAAGTTGGCCGTTCAGCGTGTTAACCGACGCCCCGTCTACGCTCGGTAATTAATCGGAGAAACTCGGATCGTAAACAACGCAGCAACCATTAAGATCCCATTCATTAGACCGGAAGTGGGCGCGGGAGAGCGGTCCACCCGCTGCCTTCCGTCTTATCTCGGCGTCGCTGGCTACAGAACTGCAGCCAGCTGGCCGACGAACCCGTGGAGGATCTTCCAGCCTGAGGAGCTCCTGAGAGGGTGGAAGAGGGCCGCAGACGGGAACCGAAGACTTTCAATAATTCTTCAGAATAACTTTGAAGCGCGGAGACGGACTAGCGAGTTTCAGCCAAGTTTCTCTCCTACCTTTTTCTCCCGGGCCTTCGTCGAGGGGGTAAGTTTCACTCTCCACCCTGTTGTCCCCCTGGCCAGCCTTCTCTTATCTTTTATGCATTATTAGCGGCTGGCAAACCACCCCCTACCCTCGTCACTGCTGTCCTCCTCCACCACCGAGGTTACGTTGGACCCATTCTCTCATATTTTGGAACCAATATTATGCTAATACGCGCTGCATCCGCCGTAAGAAACACGGATGTTAAGAACCGCGTGGTTCGTGCGTCGCGCCCTTTTGAATAATTCTGATGGACCTGGAGGCGGCTGGGTAACGAAAAATATTGGATACGGCTGGGACAGCAGGGATGGTGGGTAAATAACAAGCTGAAAATGTTGTAGGGACACGGACTTTAAAGTCCGCGGTCGAAATTCTCTCCTATCATAAATCTAGACTTATGCTCGTCTATCTTCGCTGTTGCACTCGAGCATACACGCTGAGAAGTTTCCTGCTCGTGAATACAATCGCGGCACGTCGTTAATTTTAACCTGGCGTCTCTCGATCGTCCATTTTCGAATTCGTACGTTCGCGAAATTTAAAAAAGGGAGAAGGAAACCCCGCGTTCGTGCCAAGACAGGAGCGTGACAGGCCCCTTTCGTCACGTACGCGACGCCGCCGGGGAAAAATGAATCCTTCCCGCGAGGTTAGATAGACTGAAATATCTTCCTCGACGGTCGCTGAATATCTAAATAAGCGGAGACGACGCTAGGCGTTATCGTTTAATCGAAGCTGAATCGAGGCTGTCCGCGCTCCTAGCCCGACGCTCCAGGGAAATTGTGATTTATGCCGCGAGCCTCAAGGAGAACGTCTGCTGGAGAACACGGTTGCCGCGTGTACAGAGGTGTTGGTGGATGTTTGTGGCTCATCACCATCGATTGTGCCAATTCTCAGATTTCTTCGAGCGATACGGTTTTTAAGCGACGTCTCTCGCTTAACTCGGGTCTTATCGAAGTCCTTCGATCAACTCTCCTGTCAGGGGAATTAGTCCTCCATTGAGCCCCACCTTCTGTGAGTCATTAATCTCTTCGAATGATGTCTACCCTTCACCGAACTAATTTCTTTTATCGTATTTGCAACTTTTCGGGGAATGCAGAATTTTTTGGGCGGGCGATTGTGTACATTGGAAGGATAACTGCTGTTGGGAAATCAAATAGTCAAACGTGTTTGAACGATCGTTGTTTGCCATAAATCCATAACTGAATAATATATTTCGGTAAATAACGAATCTCTCAACCGTGTTTAACGAAGTGATCAGAACGCACGACCTAGTTTGAAAATGAATTTCACCTGGCCACGTTTGTTTAAGTATTGTTTTCGAGGGAGCATATGGGACGTGTACATACTCGCGAACACTGAAGAGGCTATCGTGTGCAGATTGGTGAACTTACCTGAAACAGAAAAACGAAAACGATTTAGTATTTAGAAAGATATACCGACCTCGTGACAGAATAAATTTGTAAGCCTATAGGGCACCTAGTCGAATAAATTTATTTACAAGTTTAAGATGAGAACAGCAATTCATACTCGCAGCCAAAACACTACCATTAACATAACGAGTCATCAGAGGTTTGAGAACTTCGGTATCTCATTAGAATAAATTTACATGCGTGTGTGGTCTTCCATCCTAGAGGCTGCGATAAATCTGAAAGGTCCAGCCATTTAACTAAAATTTCTATCAGGGAGTGCTACTGGGACCATCATCTCCATCATTGTGCCAGCTTATAGGCGATACGCTGCCAAAAATTATGGGGGAATCTTCTATCTGTGATCTTCGGGCCCGAGACCTTGGGAATCTTTATTGAACATTTTGTTAACACGACATGAACAGGTTGTAAAAGATTGGGTATTCTATGAATTGGCATAGAAGAAATACATAAAGGTGACAGGTGAAAACAGTTAATTTTTTGAAAGTTGGGTGCCAGGCTCACACAGCTCACCTTGTCAAGTTAAGAAACTGACGAAGACGCGATATCCCCAGCGCTCGACACCAGAACTTTTGCACAGGAGGGTACACGCTCACTGGAACCGATTTCAATTGTTCCATTTTACGTCCTCCGCCCCCGGTGTGCCGAACTTTCTCCGGCCCGGCCGTCCCTGCGTTTCCCCCCCTCATCGCGGCTTTCAACCCTTGTTTTCCCAGCCCGTGTGTCCCGTCAAACCTCCGGGCCACCGCTATCGACTGTCCGTCTCCTCTCGTTTAGCAGAATCCAGCCGAATGGTGATTAAAAGTGCGCCACCGACTGGTCCGTATGCTCGGAACCCCTCGAAACGATAATCGACTTCGTGCATGCGCGCGAGATTCGTCGAGGATCGACGCAGCCTGCTCGAATCTGCTTTCGAAAGGGATTGAACGCAGTATGCCAACTTACGGAAGAAGAATACACCGTCATCCTCAACGATATTGGGGTTTGCGTCGTTTGTGGATCAATGTAAAATCTTAACTGGCAATTATAGTCAGCCGTAGGATACAGCGAGCGTGCGGTGACGGGTGGCTGTAGTCACCGGTATCGAAAGGGTTAATTGTCCGCGATACGAAGTTGGATATCGGTTTAAGACATTTATCACGAAAGGGACGAATGGCCTCAGGCGATGCTAACTTGTGGCCGTAGTTTGATCGAGGTCTAGCATGCGCAGTAAAATCGAGGAATGGATGCCCTTGGGGGGATCCTTCAGTGGGATCTGTTCAGGAACGTTTGCAACCCTGCCATGGAGATGCTTGCTATACATGGGTGATGTTTCGAGGGGTTATCCAGTCCCCAAAGAAGTCATGGACAAGCTAGTAGTCCACCTTCTCAAACAAAGAGCCATCTCCGTGAGTTGGAGTATGAATTATGCGGATGATATCGTTAGAAAGAAGTACACGAAAGGAAAAGTCCTTACGGAGTCGTAAGATGGCCGTCAAGGCGCAGTCGCTCATCGCGAATTCATTAAAACGACCCGAAACTTATCAAAACTGAAAGATCAGTCTCCACGGACGGAGTTTACTGTACCCCGCTATATATCGCGCTGGCAGCGAATAGAAGATCGCAAAGACTTTGGTCGTGCGTCATTGTTAAGCGAGGACTTCCTGCTCCCGTAGTAAGCCAGCACTGAAATTCCCGCTGAACTTTCCGACTGGAGAAATATATCGTTGAAGTTTCGTCAACCAGAAAAACTCATCGGCAACTTCCCCCGCGCAGATCGAGTTACGGGGAAGAACTGGCCCCGAAATCAGGGAAACGGCAATTTATTTTTGAATTACGCGCCGCTTGGAACCAGCCTGTTACAGCGAAGAAACTTGAGGCTATCTCGAGCTGGGCTGAGCAATTGTTTTTCTTCTACGACATTCAGCGTAATTCTACCGAGGCCTTGAAGTCTATAACCTCCGAGGTCAGCGCCGTTAATTTCAACCAATCCTGCGCACCTGAATCGTGCCACGCAACATCTTCCACTTCTGGCGACGAACGTGGCCCCGTCGAACCCACGGTGCGTCTACACTTACTCGTTTCTAAACGTCGCGTATTTTCCAGTCGTCCTGAAGCTTTTCACGGCGGGGTTCGAGTAACTTTACGACGGCGTTGTTTTAATTAGCTGCAGGCACAATTAGTTCGGTTTAATTCGCCGGCGTTTCGCAGCTCCAGACGCGCCCTCTTAATTGGAGAGCGGCGAATAATTGCCCCGCCGCACCCCGCCTCAGACCTCCCCCCCCCCCCCCACGATCGATTTCGTCGATCTAATTAATCGCCAGGCCGCCACGTTTTTGACTTCGCGGAACGCTTCTTTCGTCGAGATGAACCGAATTTGCCTTCATGGAGTCGACGTGCTGTCGAGGAAGGGGAGAGGCTCGTTCGGGCTAAGGGAAATAATTAAGGGAGAGCTGGTCAGGTTGGCTTCCAGGTCCGATATTGAAATAGTTCAGGACTATAAAAGGATCGAAGCTCCTTTCCGTTTCCTTCTTCCGTGTTACTCGGGACAATGGCCTGTCTCTTCTCCCGTAGCTTTTGCTTCGAGAATCTGCATCGTAGGCTACTGGAGATTCGGTACTACGGTAAAGTCTCCATAAATGCACAAATATCTCTACCATAAATGCACTATGTCCGCCTAAATGCACACGAAGCTCGAGTTGTCCGAAAGAAATATCTACATCCTGAAGAATTGGAACCAAGTGTCGCAACCTGAAGAAACACGTACACGAAACTTGACCACAACTGCCTCTCCAGTTGCATCGAATATACGCCGAATCCAGGATTTGTCTTAGCCATACGTTCGCTTCAACCTTTTCCAGGAATAATCAACCATCTCCGAAGCGGCTTTCGGAGTTCTCCGCTCTTGCCTGCGAACAGATTTCGTATTTACAATTCATCGGCTCCTTGTGCAAACTCGGAGGGAAGTCTGAGGACACCAGGTCGACCGAGTGCGACGACAATTAACGCCCGGCAGCGTTGAACGATCGAGAGAAGCACCAAAGACGGCGCGAAAGGAGCAACGGGAAGCCGGAAAAGGGGACTTCGTCTTGAAAAACAAATTCATATTTCACGACGGAAGCCGCGACGGTGTACTTGTTCAGCGAGGGGGGCGGAGGAGGAGGCCAGATAAAAGTGAAATACGCAGGCTCGGTATTGAAACGCGGCAGCCGCGTTTCGCGATAAAGATAAACGAGCGTAGAAACCGAGACGAGGAGTCTCGAGCTCGTTCGTCATTCGACGACCCGCTTTGTCTCGCGTGATTACAATGGGCCGGCTTTGACGACAGCTTATCCCATTTGAATCCACTTTCTTGGATGAACGATAAATTCGTCGCGAGCATCTCGTTCCTGAAGCTCGTAGACCGGCTCGTCTTTTCATGTCGCGCAAACACGTTGGCTGGTATTGCGAAGATAACTCTTCGCTCGACGCGACCATCTAAACGAATCTTGGCGTTCGTGTTATTAAGAAGCGATCGAATCGTCCGATGATGAAATTTATTTAAGTTTTTCGAGGAGGAACGCGATCTTCGAAGTACCAGGACACGACAGGCGAACGTCGGAGGATACAATTTTGTATGGGCGATGATTTATTTTCGTCGTCCGAGGATTAATCTTCCGGAAGCCCGCTGGTATTTTACAACGTCATACTCCATTAGGTTTGCAATCTGCAGGAGCCTCCGCTGGCAGGATTAGGCCGATCGATCTAATCGCGCCAGGGCAGCATCAATCACTCGCAATGAGTCGTCGGGATGCATCGTTGAAAAGATGCTGCGATTAAAAGTGCGCAAACCTGTGGCCAAGACACTCGCAGGGTACGAAAAGCCGTGATAAAAATATCACTGGGGGCCACGTGTTTTACCGAGAAGCATCTCAACAGCAGATGGAAGTTACGATTCAGCCTTCAAGTTCAATTCAACTTCCATATACTACATTTCGCACCCAAAATACAATTCCTCGGGAATTTCCGTAATCTCATACTTGTGAACCTACAGTACGTCAGCTTCTTGGCCTAGAAAACGCACGGACACGTCATCCGGAACACAAAGCTGTCCACAACTCGAGACGCGAGCCTTCCAGGCGATCATAAACACCGATAACTCGTCACTCGACGCCAACTGCACTGAATAAATATTGATCCGGATTCAGAGTTCGTTTCGCTTAACAAAGGCGCAGGCTTTCGCCGACACGAAAATCCCATTTACGGCTAAGACTGGAGGGAGATGGCCGATGGTCGCTCTCGAGGTATACGCGCCAAACAAATCGTAACCCCTTCTCTTGCGTCGGGTGAAAACATCTGGGGCGGACGGGGGGCGGGAGGCAGTGGTCTCCTCGAATCCCGTCTAAACAAGCGTGATTTGGACAGGGACCAGGCGTCTCAGACCGGGCTGTGCGTGTCCAGCGTGTATTCGCGCACACACACGCATACCAGACGGGACAATGGACGAGTCCGAGGCGTGCACACGCGTGCAACTGTCTAAACACAGGCACGAGCGTAATATACGCGGCATCGCGTTATCCCTGCGCGTCTGTCCATTATTGCGATAGCAGCCTGCGTCAATATTGGCCCAAAGGGTTTCACCGTGATTGTCTTCGGCGCACGCACACAACCACGAGCTGGTTCCAGACCGTGCGTGATTCCGTTCTTCGACGTACGAGCGGCGATTCCGCGCGGGCGTCGGACCGCTCGAACGATTCCGGATTGCACAGTACCATTGATAGCCCCCTGAACAGTTTGCACCTGTTTCGCTAGGGCTCCGGGGAATAGGCGTATGAATCGCTGATGAGTCGGCGGGGATAATCGTTTCGCGGCACAGTCTGACAACGGCCTGGGTCGATGGCACGGCCAAATTTGATGGGATGTTAATTCTGCGCGATTTGGACAGCCCAGACGGGCTGCACTGACCGTCCACTCGCGTTAGATGGGTCTGCTAGATATGGTTCGAGTGGAAGTTGCTTGGAACCTCTGAGAACGTAGGTGAACGTTGATTTAGTGATTGTTAAAAGCCTAGATGCCTATATGTGTTCGACGATATCACCAACTTTGCGCCAATTAAAGTCCCTCGGAGCACCGACGGAAGTTTTAAGCTTCACTTGGACCACCGTCATCAAGAAACTGGACCTCAGAATCGGGAGAGTCATGGGTGGTGCATGCGGACCTGCAGTGCCTCATAACGTATGCGGTGCAGCGCTTTATGCGCCAGGTGCTGGTAGTTATATGGTACGTCGCCCTCTCTCCCTGTCCGTCTACCAACGCCTCTGTGTATACAACAGGAGCAGTCCTTAGTCGCAGACGATGTCCCGCGCGTTTTCTTTTCACGGGGTCCGTCGTTAGACGCTCCCTGAAAATAAACGCGCCTGGTCCAGGGAACAGGTGCGAATCTTCGCCGAACGAAAGACACTCGGATACGCGGAGAATTTTTAACGAGGAACGCGTGTTGCTTGTCTGCCGCGTGAAATATTGAGGGGGGCGGGGTGGGACTGGAAATAGCGAGGGTTTTACGCATCTGCCCGACCGTGGCTGCTTAGACAGCTCCTCGGTGGCTCGATAAATATTCATTGTTTGCAGCTGAGAATCCTCTTCTTTGTTGTTTGATTATGCCTGAACGAGGACATCATCTCTGTTTGACGAGCCAACGAAGGAACTTCCGCGCCTTCCTTTGGAACGGGGGAGTCAGGATATTGTTGTTTATTCAGTTTGGAGGCCCCCAACTGCGAAGGATTAAGAGGAATTATCGGTGACTCTACTGGGTCGCCTGTGGGAATCTTTGAGATGTTTCGGATGAGATGAATCGCTGTGGGTCGTTGCACCAGATGGTAATTCGTGTTTCATCATTGATTTCGATGTTTTCCCAATCGACAAGTCTTCGAATGCGCGCGTCAGTGTGAGATCAACGCTGAACGTACAATTCAAAGGCATACGGAGCAGGTGCGGTCCCATTTCCTTGGAAGGGAAACGGACTGTCGGGTGAGAAATCTTTAAGGTAACCGAGTACGAGAACAGACTATGCCCGTTCTCCGCGATCGTATCTCCGTAATGGCGCGCTTTTAGTCGACTCCACAGGATAACGGTGTCGTTAATGTGAAAATACAAATCTCGACCAGTGTATCAACGTTGTTGGCTAGGTCTGTAGAAGCGCAGATGGTTTTAAGTGTTATTGTGACTGTATATATTTGGTTGAATCTCGGTGATTTTTAAACGTCTCTCCAAGCGTAGACAATTTTTAATCTCGAAGATAGTTGGCACTGCTTGATAGTCTGATGCTGGGCGACTGTAGTCGGAGACATCGACAGTGATAATAATAGAGGGAGGGAAGAATCAAATCAAATACTGTTTCGTACCGTTCTGATCGATCACTGTGTTGCGTCTTGTTAAGGGGGATATTGAAACTGGGAGTACCATCCAAGCGCGATGAATCAAGGTGGCCACTGTGCTAATTAACAGAGGCAGTTAACACAGTGGCTAATGCTCGCCAATCAATGCGACTGCTTATCTGTCCAGGCTAACAGAATTAACACTGTCAATTATTAACAGACTACCAGTTGACTTTGCTAATTAGCGTCGTAATGAAGGTGTCCACCTTGGGCAACCTTTCACACTTACTATAATTTGTGAAAAATTTTAATGGAATATCTCTGATGCTCGAACGAAAGATTCCAAAGTAACACCAGTTAGCTAACCCGAAGGGATTTCTATATTAATTGCTGAGGCTGGAATCGAAAACTTCCGCAGTTGTATTCTTCGGAGAGAGAGTTTAATTGGAGGTTCTAAAATTTATGACCACTTAGCTATCGTGAGAGCACCTGGTGTTACCTTCTTAGAAAATGGCGTTTCATTCGAGGCTCGAGAATCCGTGGATCGTTTTATGATTGACCTAATGCTGGAGGCAACAAAGACATTAACACGACTTCCGACACTTTCGGAACGAACAATTTCTATTATTTTTGAACGCCTCGATATTAGAACTCGTAACATCTAGTGGCTACTTTTAGCAACGGTCACGGGAAGCGGTGAAATTCATGGAGCGCGGTTAATTTCTCTCTTCAAATTTATTTGCACCGAGCGAAAATTTTAACGCGCTCATCAAATGCTGCGGGTGAGTTTCAAAGGGTCGGTAAATATTATTTTCGCCGACGGAGGATCATTAAACAATATCCTCCGGTGTTTGGAATAAAATCTTGCCCGCCACGCAACAGGTGAGCCGCGATATTTCACGTTTCGGAAGTAATCTCGCGTTTACCGCGCGATTGTGCGGGCATAAAATGCCCAGACAATGGCGGCGAAATTAGAATTGCAAGGCTCAGTGGAAGCGTTTCGCGTCCGGCGCGAACGATTAACGACCCTTTCAGTGCAATTTGGTGTCGATTGTGCTCCGCGATAACTGCAGTTTTCGATAATTCTCAGGCACAATGAGGTTCTTTTACGCGTTTTCGTACGGGCTGCCATCAAATAGGAGCTTGAAATACAACATTCTTGCATATATTAGTAATAACGAGAAAGGTAAACGAAGCAATTATTTTAAAAACAGGCTTCGAATTTGCAAATTCGTCGGTGTTTCGATAGTTCAATCTCCAAGCGACCGAAACCCTGGGGCACGTGACCGTCGTCGCCATTGCTGTCTACGTTGTACGTGGGCCGCTGTCCCTCGGAAATCTCATTTCAATCGACTTTGCTTTTTCGAACGACTCGTCGATGCAACGATAACACACCCCGTCCCCCTGCCCTCGGCCCTCTCCAACGGTCATTACGTTTCTTCTGCACCGGCTCTCTATTAAATGTCGGGTATAAAATTGTAGGTTATGGCCGGGCCATTACTCAGACGTCCGCGGCAGAGAGGCGCGGGGACCACGGTGGATCGCTGAATGAAATGAGTTTCGGCCGCATTAAGGTCGTGTAAGTACCAATCCCGTTCTTCCAGTTCCAGGCCCGGTCTGGGTCCGCGCGCGCGTTCCCGTGCACGCATACTAGCGACCGTACGAAATCGGCTGGCGGGTTATAAATTGCCTACGGCGCTCAGTCATTCAGTAAAACGCTCAAGGTCTCCGGAGTCCTTGGCTTGCGAGGAGCATCGCGATTCCAAGCTGTGCCCAGTTGCAGTGCCAATTAGCGGCGTGCTGCGCTCTGTGTTACCAATGACAATTAGGGGGATAAATTGGAACGATTGATTATGGAGCTGGAAGGAGAGAGGACAGGTTCTGCACGGTGTTTAGGGGGTCCATCCTCGACTGATAGGTTCGGGGGAACATTGGAAAGACAGCTGTGGACGATGATCTTAGCGTACTTGAAGAACGGATGAGGCTAAATTTAATACTCTCCTGCCACGGAGTACCGAGACTGTATATCTAAACCCATTGTTTAGTTCAGCCACGCACAACTCGATGCCCGTACGGGCAATCTCCACCCGCCGTGAGCTGTTGGAACAGACCTCAGCTATATCCTCCAACGCCAACCTCTTTTGGAAGAAACCGTAACCACTCAATGCAAATGAAGATCCCAGCCAAATTCCGCGCCCATCTAACTGTCACGCAATGAAAAAGACATCAACGCTTCATTCACCCGACTCTACACCCATGACTCCGCTATTCCACGCGACACGAGCGCCCGCACCTGTGCGAAATGTCATCGTGGAAGGGTCGAATTATCCTCGACAACCGAAATTCCTCGTCCCAGAAGGGACGAATTACCAATTACACCCCAATTTCGTGATCCACGCGTGCCCTCCACGGGCACACCGACCCGAGCTAACATCCAGGTACCCGCGTAAGCTTCCATCTCTGTTTCGAAACGTTGGTCACTGTTTCAAGTGATTATTTAAATTATATGCATCGACGGAGTTGTGCTTCGTTGAAATATCGATCGCTTTTCAAGCGAAAGTGCTGGATCCCAACGATCTTGTGTTTACATCAAGCGAAATTATCAGTGACTTCGTTGGATTGCTCGCGATGGAGGTAGCGGAGGACCCGGACGGACAAAAGCAGGGACCGTGGTGAATTACAACGTCTCGGATGTACAATGGATCAGGGTCGAATTAACGACGGTTAGAGGCCACGAAGTCCATGGAAAGGAGGCTTGAGACGCGTGTGTTGATTCCGGAAACGAGTCCCTCGGCTGTGTCTAATGGACGCGACGCGGCCTTCCACATTAGCTAGAAACAATTGCATTGTTTTTCCCACAATGCGCGTACGTGCGACGCTGGAGGAGACTTCGCCTGCCAGAGGCATTCTGCGGACCAGACTGAGAGCTGGGAATGGCGCACGCGGGTTCGAGGAACGTTCCTGGGACGTGGGCGATGCCTTTCTGACGCGGACATTGTTCGCCTTGGTGAATGATTCTTTAAGATCCGATGGAAGCAGATACCAGCGTCTGCAGTCGATGCATCAGTCTGCAAAAGACTTTTTCGGAATGGGAGCATCGTGGTTAGGTTGCAGGCTGACTCTTTGGGGAATGCTATTCGAGGAGGTGGAGTTGATACATTAGTCTGCGAGCTGCCTGTCAGTATGGAATCATCATTTTTAGGTTCTTTTACAAGTAGTAGTACAAAAATATTTGGAATATACCCATCCCGAGTATTATCGAAACCGCAGTTACAAATTGTACAGAAAATTTTGTGCACGATTGGACGATTCTGAAAGCCACGTTAAATTTAATATTACCTATAAATCCTGGTCAAAACAATCGGAACGCAGGTCGACCGAAAATCGCTATAATTGGAGAGTCGATAACCAGCCAACCAAAGAGCGAATCAATCGTCCGCAAAGTTTTCCCAAATTCACGCCGTCATTCAATTTTCGAATTTAATCCGGTCGTATTCCGCCGATCGAAAGTCTCTATTTAAACGAATGCTCGTTGTAAATTCGATTGATTTTTGTATTAAGCTCGCGCGTGGCTCGACGGATCGATCGACAGCGAAAGATACCGAACAACGTTGGACACGGTACGCTATTGTCTTTCTCCAGTCATGCTTCTGTCTCTCTTTTTTTTAAACTTCGATTCACACAAAGGGGGCACCGGAAAAAAGAAACGTCGTGTCACTCTATCCCAAATTGTTTTAGTTATCGCGTCCCAACCTCTTTTTGCATATTCCGCTGGCGCTTAAAGGTATTAACACCAACTGTGGACATTTTCTACCCTTTGTACCTCTCTAGTTTCACAATCGAACCATGCCCGAATTTATCGCAGCGAGAAATGTTCAAAGAACGGCGCGAAATTTTTTCCGCGGCTAAGGTCGTCGTCGAGATAGCCAATAATTTTTTATTGTTATGGAGTGGGGTCGATTTGTATCATCGACACGTCACAGATTTGTCAAGAGGCTTTTTCAAGAACTGTGTTAAGTGATCACAATGGGATGTGAAGTGTTTCGGGGCACAGATGTGCTAAGTGGTGATTGTTTTGATTGGCGATCCGTCCACAACCGCCGCGAGCACGTGGTGGTAAAAACATCGAGAGCTTTCCGACACTACTCTCGACGACGCATCGAGTTACGCGACCGGCACCCGCCAACTGTGCTTGTTTATTCTATGGTAAACGTAACATGAAATATTTTAGACCAACGGAAACCGATAAACCGTAATATTCTATATATATTAATCGACCGTTTCGCGGCGAATTGTTCTTGGCAGCGCCATAATGTCGGCTCCATTCTAACTTTCGTGGTTGATTAAATCGATTCGCGTATGCACGTCGACGAAACACGCGTCACGTCGTATTTGGCAAAGTAAAACTCAATTAACTCCCGTTGCTGTTTGCATCCTAGCGAAACGATAGATCCACCTGCCGCAATCCTAACCTCAACCTCCGTTGAATTTAGATTTCGATTGTGTTTGGATGACGAATAATGGAAATATTGCTGCGTCGAGGCAAGATTTCTAATTCGGTCTAATTACGAGTTCGGAAAGCAACCCTCGTCCGTTGGAGTCGATTACGCCAACTCGTTGTTTCCGTTTCATCGGTTCGAGCATAGCCTAAGAGCGACGTGCTCCCCCCGGGTACTTGTCTGTTCGTTGGTACCAATTAATTCCAACAGCTGTCTGTGTTTTGACTAACTCCGAAATTTTCGTTTAAGGGGCCTGTACATTCTGCGCAAAAATTCAACGTGTGTTTTAAACGCCTCGTATACGATACGATCTGACGTACGATTGTCGACGGGTCGTACGATAGATCGTACGGACACCATCAGTTTTGCCATTAAGAAATGAAGATACCAACCTCCGCAATTTGTATCGGAACATAGCGAAAGCAACTTCAATCGATTCCTGATGTTTTTCTGCTAAAAATGTTATAAAGGTTGCATCGGAAAACGTTCAGTCGTACGACAGATTTTTGACATGCCCAACTTCCGAGCGATACAACGGCACACGCCACAGGCAATGCAACTCTCATTTATGGTAAACGGTTGTGGGGACTCGTCTAAGTGATTTGTCGTACGATAAGTCGTACGACAACCCGAAGGACAGTAGTGTATCCATTGATGACGAAAGCGAGGAACAACAAGAGTGAGATACACGCAATTGGAGAGAATACTTTTGCGACGAGCTTACGTAGAATACTGTAACAATTAATCCATTCTTCGGAACTAAAAATGAGCGCAACGATGAATAATACTTTACGGGAACAACAGCCAGAGACGAGCTATCGATCGCCCACTCTAGTCAGCCACGACAAGCGGAAAGCAGGTTAACCAACACCACGTTCATGTCCAGACGGAGTCAATGTGCTGCACAATCGCTTATTTTCGTAATCGACGATCTGAAAAGTGTATTCCGCATAGTAGCAACTATCGTTCTCGGCGAGGAACAAGCAAAGATAAAATTTGTTGGGATGATAAAAAGAAACCGATATCTGTGCGCCGTTTATGATGTTTATTTCTCTGCCGATTAAAAACCACCCCGATGGTTCGCAGCCGTTTCATGGAAGATATTTATTTATGGAGCTACCCCTGTCAGGATGCAGCCTCTGCGACAAAATCGAATGCGCGTTTTGCATAGCGATGACGAGACATGCGCGCACGTCCCGACGCAGTTGTCACGCGAGATGACGGTAGTTTCGATCGAGGCTGGCAGATTTTTAATTAAAAAACAAATCCCGTCATTGGCCGGCAGACGAACGCCGTGTAGGTGATGATACGGAAGCGTTGCGACGTTCCATGGTGTCGGGACTATTTTGCATCGAGCCAGAGTATTCGAATTAAAATTAAAAATGAAGTTCCTTTTCGAGGATAAAATAGACAAAAAAGGGGACTAGCGATATTTTTACTTCAGTGACTTGCCAGTTAATCAGTGACAGCATTTATGATCTACGAATCTCCGAATGATAAACACAGAACGGATTTCACAGTAATAAAATCAAATTTAACAAAGAAGACGTCCCATTCATTTCGTCGCAGCGAGCGAGGAGGAACGGTCTCTCCATGTACATCAGTCAATGTTCCCCATTGGACTGTCCAGGTACCAATTAAACGCGCTGTTTCGCGGTCTTCTTTTAATCTTGACGAATGAAAAAAATTCGCGATTTACAGGGTGACGAAATTGCGTGTTGTTTCTCGCTGAAATTTACGACAAGTACCGGATACCTACCCAAACGTCCTCGACAATTCATACACGGGCAAAGGAACGATGCTATAATATTAAAACTAATTTAGACATCCTGGCTCTGGTCGACTACAAAAATGTTGGACTTACGACGTGTCGAAATTGCACGTTGTTTCGATTCCCATCGAGTTCGGACGTCAGCGGCAAGAAGAGTATCCCGTATCCCGTCTTGGCCCCCAGGGCGGCAGCGACGTACCGCTTATTACCGCGCAGAGCCAATTTATCGTGCACCTGTCAGCGATCGCGATCTCTTTGAAGGTTCCATCACCGTGGAGGAAGCCACCCTCGTCGCGGGATCCACTTCAAAGGGCAACTTTCGGACTGATCTCCGCTACGATTGTCCCAAGAAAAGGGTGAGCCGTTATTAAAGGGCGATTCGGGACCGGAGGATGTTCCTTGGTCCTGGCACCGATGCTTTAATGGAAGACAGAGGCGGCCTAATTAACGGCCCGCCGAGCTACCGAGGGAACAGCAGCGAACGTGACGTGGAAGGCCAACGCCTGGTAATTGCGATCTTTCGCGATCAACGCTGACCGGATTTTGCATCGGACTCTGCTGTTTACCGACTAGCACACGTTCCAGAGGCTGCTTTGATCCCCGTGTGTCTTATCTGTTGCTTGGATGTTTGGACCGAACGTGTCAGAGCTGGCGGGATTCAAAGTGCGGTGTGCGCAGCTTGTGTTGTGTTATGGATGACATGCAACTGACGATCGCGCTTGGTGGGTCGCTGGACCTGAAAGCCTTTGAACAGCGCCAGTGGAGACTGTTGGTTTTAAGATTCTCTGTGAGCAACGGTATTGGAGACGACGCCTAGATTTTACAGTTTTCACGTCTCCGGAACTGTGCCTCAGAAGTCCTCTTCTGGGATCCCCTTGAGGTGCCTGTGTTCAGTGTTCTATATCTCGAGGATTGTTTGGGCTTGCGTTTTCTGTCTCCAGGTGTTCCGCACCTCAAGAGTGTTCTCTACCTTAAGAGTATACTCGGTGCTATAACTCAAATGTTGCTTATGACCCAAAACTCCCCTACCTATTAATCGCATGTTCAGTAAAGTCTCCATAAATGCACAAAGGGGCGCGACTAGTTCGGGACTGAACTAGTGCATTTATGGTAGACTTATGTAAACACTGCTCGGCGATTGAACTCCCCCCCCCCCCCCCCCCAAGAAGTATACCCCCCCGTGGTGGGGATGGTTTCAGTGCATTTATGGAGACTTTATTGTAACCCCCTAGATTCTTCTCTACCTCAAGAGGTACCTACAAGACTCCTCTACCCCAAGAGCTGCCAACGCCCAAAAACTCATTCGTCTAAAGCCTGGTCTCATCTCCAGAGTTGTCCACCATCTCCGGATCACCTCCGAACAGTATCCCGTCCTCGGGTACCTGATACCAATATGCACAACTACAACCACTCCCGCTTTTGGCGAAGAAGCCCTGAAAGAGGAAGAGAAAAATAGCGAGACGTGCCTCCCGTTTCCGCGTCCCGTTCCATTGGTGGCAGACTGTACTCACTTTCCATATTTCACAAAACCCTCTTCGCCAGGCTCGCTATAGAGACGCGCCGTACCGCGCGGCTATTGGCCCGTCGAACGTCGGAATTCGTCGGACAGTTTCACTTCCTCTCCTCTTGAATAGTATATTCGCTTAATACAGCGACGGTGGACATCGCCACGGGGATATCGGTGTTCCTCACGGAAACAGGACAAGAACCGGCACGGTGCCGCATGAAACGGAAAGCGATACGCCCAGCGCGCGCGCGCGAGAGAGAGACCACGCCAGTAGGAGAAAGTAAAGTGGTTCTTGCAATAAGGGTGAGAACGAGCATGTGCCGTAGCCGCCGGTAACTGGAATATGTACAGGGTGAGTCATCTGATGCAACCTTTTCGAATTATTTACACGTACAATGAGTGCACACTTCATAGCGATGTTAATCGGAATTTCTTGCAACATTCAGACGAGTTCCTTTGAAGGATAGACAGGGTGTTTTCGAGATAGCTAGGTGAACTCTAGGAACTTGTTCAATGTAGAGGGCGCCGAGGGAAATGTATAGAGGAGTGGGAGTAGCGGACGATAGTGTGGGGGCGAGCAGTTCGGTGGCCTTGAGCGGCCACTTAATAGCGCTCCTCGCGATATCGACATTAAATTTCAAATAGTTTACAAAGTAGTCAAGTATTTCACGACCGAGGTATGTCCAAAACGACCAGTCCCGTCTCCAAGCAATTACACTCTACGTGCCGTCGCTGGAAACTGAACAGCCGTCGCAGAGAGGGAGAGAGGTTGAATACTCGATATCTTTCCACTGCTTTCTCCTTTCTTTCAGTCTCATCTTTCCTGCTCCACCCCTTCCCACCGGTTCCTTTTTCATTTCGACGACGAACGCTAGAACCCCGTATCTCCCATAACCCCCCACTCTCGCCACTTTATTGCATCCGTGATCTTTCCCTTTATTACGCGACGAGCGAGCGTCTTTATGGATACAATTATCGGGGCGCAACGGCAATTCGCGAGCTTGCATCGTTGCGTGCGCGGCTCGCGAGGCCGCGAAGGCTGGCCAAACTTTATTGTAACAATAGATCAACGAATACAAACGAAGCATGCTAATTTATTCCCGATATCTACTTGACTGGATAGCGTGGTTTTCGTTAGTTTCGCAACGAGCAGTTCATATTCAATTCTTGGAACTTTTGAAAAAGCCCAGGGTTTCAGGAACACAGACAGTTGCTAACGTTGCTATCGTGAAAATTAATTTTATGGGCATAACAACGGATTCCTTTCGTACCATGAACATCACTCAGGAGGCGTTCTTTGCAGATCCTTGCAGTAACTCTGCGTCCGCCTGACGCGTGGGCGGGGACTTGGCACGCGTGAGTGGTAACGAATCGTTTGTCGTCGCGGATCTGTGCGTGAAATTAGCCGCGATTGTTAGACGAGGAATATCGCGGAATAGGGAAAGTTGACGAGCGAAGAATGGATAAGCGTAACGCGGGATCGCGACGACTGAATGGCTTGTCTACCGCCACGTTGGCCTCGAGTTTCGTTCGGAAGATATGGAGCAGGGTTTCCCAAACTTTACCTTCCCTCAGACATCTTCCACAAAGGAAAATTCTTCGCGAACCCGCTGGAGCAGAATTCAATTATTTTTATATAGTTTAGAATTATACTCTAGAATCTGAACGTCACACTGTAGGGACAGTGAAAAGCAACGCACTCTTCGCGAGAAATAAAGTTGCATTCTTCCGTTTGATAGCGAAAAAGGTCGATACGGGGGTATAGAACCTCCGATAGGATCGATTGTTCATGCAATAACATATGCAACCTTTCCGCCTTCTTCCTGACTTTCTGCGGATAGTTCATGCGGAAGTTTCTCTTGCGAAGAGGGTAAAGTCTTCTGTCTGGTAATATAGGGGGGACAAACACGTGGCTGTATATAATTATATACAAGGGACATTTTCCTACGATGCCAAGTTAGTAAGCCATTTTCAAGTGCTGTCACTGTTTCTCGATGACAGTTCTAATGGAAGTCTATGGATATCTAAAATTAAATGTAATTGTTGAAAGACTTCATACAAATTTTATTAAGCACTTTAAATAGCCCTCAGGGACTGTAGCATACGAGTACGCAGCTGCAATACGGGTTTTGCAATCCCGAGGTACCACCCGAGCTGTAGGGCTGTATTGGAATAAATGCGTTAAAAAAAAAAAAAAAAAAAAAGAATCACAAAATTCGTCGTTATTGCCAAAATCGGCGGTTCGCCGCATCAACAGTGCAAGCACGAGCAGAGAATTTCGTGGTGTCGATGTACCTTCCAGCTGGTTCGACGCGAAAACAACTGGTGCGTGCAAGGATTCGAGTAGACCCGGGTTACACGCCGACGTTGAATCGTTTCACCGCGTTTTACGCTTGCCGATAAAAAAAGGATAGCGAGCCAGAGACACGGCGTAATATTCGGCCGCTGCACTCGACGCGGAATTCCAAGGGGAATTTCCTTCGCGGCACGAATCGTGTTCCCTCGCGGCCAGGTCACGACGAATTCCGGACAGGGTAGACTCGGTAACCGGCCGAAGTTTCGTCGACGAGCGGGACGATAGAGTCGTGGAACTGTTGGGAATTGTGTTGCCCACGCCATTTTTATTGCGGCTCCGTAGGAGTCGTCGAGGGACGACCTTACACGTCCGCCGAACGTCGAACGGCTCGCGTCAAGTGCGTAATAGAATCCTGGAAATTCCTTCGCGGTTTTTTCCCACGTTCCGTCTTCTGCGAAAGTGTATTCCCATTTGGCAAGGTGAAGAGATAGTTCCCACTTTGGCGGACGTTGAACCCGTTCGATCGTGGATTGATGTGCTCCGTGAAGCTTTAGAGCCTCGAAGTCTTTCGCGCTGGTAATACGAATGTTTAGGGATGAAGGACCAAGCTGAGTTTGTTTTCTCTGGGTACTTAACGATAAAAGAACAAACATTATCGATTATCTTTACACAGCTGTAATTCATTTCCCCGTAAACGAGAAAAATATTTCTGTTATTTAAAATGACTTCCCGCCATGAAGAGCCAGCGCGAAGGATGAACGTGAAAAATAGATAATATTTGTACGCGAAGGAAAACAACGCTGTCTGCGTGTCAGTTTTTATTTTTCATATTATTTCAGGCTCGATGACCCGCACTCCTGGTAAAAATGTTTCATGCAAAGCACCGATGTTTCCCTAATCGAGGTTTCATTATTTACTGGGAACCCGTGTACTTCCGTCTGTTCTCCCCCTCCCCTCTGGCCGCGAAATTGTAGCTCTTTCCGGTAGAATAATACATTCCTCATCGGCTCGAATTGTTTTCGTTCGCTCATCGCCCTCCGTCCCCCCTCCCTCCCCCTCCGTGCCACGCTGCTGCCCTCTCGACGCATTCGTTTCGCGAATTTTCCAGGAGACAGGTTCACAGCGGCGGAATGAAAATTTTATTCGTTTGTCCGAGCGGTTTTCATTAAATCCGCAGACACCTCTCCACCGTCTGCCGGAACGACTCTTTCAAGGCACGTCAAACATTTTCGTAATGGCGGATTATCGGACGCGATATTGCTCGGTTGAGTACCCCGAACTAGACCGGCCCCTCTCGAGCCCCCCTTCCAAACGTGGATACCGCGACTCCCGCCTCGAACGCGTAATTTTGACACTGGTCTCGAGCAAGTCGTCCCTTCTACTTTCTACGTTCATCAAGTACAATTTTATTCTTTTTGAGAAAAAGCATACTCGAAGCAAAGGCGTTGAATATTGTTCCCTTCGCTGTTTCAGGGAAACGCAGCTTTGTCTTTATGTGAAAACTTTTCCATTTATAAAATTGGATAAAGTGAGGATCGTTACAAATATTATACAGGGTGACTAGTTAATTACATCATAGGTTCGAAGGGTTAGGTTCGCCTGACTGACCCTTCACTTTGAGGTTAGGTTCACCTTTGACCTCGGTAGCTTTTGACTTCACCTTCATGCATTATGGATCGACTCCCTGTAATTCGAACACTTTCCCGTTATTGCATGATGGAGATCTCGCAATAATAACAACAGTAATATTTATCTTTATCGATCCTTCGTCAGCCGAAAAAAAAAAGGTTACCTCGGTAAAACATGCATTACCCTTGGAGAAAGCTCGACCGACACGCTTGTGCCGTTATTGAGAGCAGTGAATGCCTCGCAAATCCCCTGTTATGATTGACATGTACGACGCCGCGCGGGCTGCACGCAAAAAGCATACACGAAATGGTTCAAAGGTCGTGAGACTGTTGACCTTTGGCATTGCCAGTCGCTAACCATCAACAAGATCGAACGGTAGTTCGTCCAGACCGAGGGTCAGAGGCGAAGCCGATGGAAAGGCAAGGTAAGGAAATGCAATTAAGTGTATGTCTAGGTAGCTCTTTGTAACTCGCTGTGGAATTTCAGCGTGAGGCCTTATCCAGGCATCTCTGGACAACTTTCTCGAAATTCCCACGATACCCCGCGCTCGCGAAATCCTCGCTCGGAGACTGGGTCCTTCTTTTTAACAAACTTTTTCGTTCGTTTTGCTTTGCTCCGTTTGAGGGAAGCCTGCACCGGCGCGCTTGTTGCTTCGCGCGTGTGCGTAAATACCCGAGGGATGCTGCAAGCGAAGATACTTTTGGAGAAATTAATTTAAAGAACGGAACATATGTACGTGTACTCCGTCTTTTTTTTTGTAGGAGCTTCTTCTAAAATTGAATTCTTCTGGTATAAACTCTTCTGGAATCGTTAGTTTAAATACTGTGGAATATTTTACAGTGGAATTCGATAGAGTGATATTAAAAAGGAATTATTGAAGTCGTCTGTCATAAAATTAATTGCTTCCGGGTACTCAGCTACCGAAGCATTAAAATTGTACGGTTTGTAGCAGAAGCGTGGTCAAGGAAATGATAAATTCATAACTTTATCTCCTCCTCTCTCCGGATCCTTCTTACACCTCAGAAATGTAACGAAAAGAGAAACAAGGAAATTATTTCGCTAAGCCATTATTTTGGGGCGAACCTTGACGTTAAAAAATTTGTTCTCTTGATTTCTACCGAACGAAATATAAAACTTGGGACACCCGTCGATGGATTCCTAATTCTTATTTAAATTCCACAGCATCAGGGCTGGCTAAAAGTTCTCCACGGTCTGAAAGGCCTCGTGCAGGACGCTTTGAACCGGGCGATGAAAGCATCGAGACACCTCGGTCGTTTACATCGAGTCCTCACGGTGGCCGTTTTCAACTTTCCGGGCGTGCGGCCAACCGAGATACCCTTTCGAGGTCCTCGTCCTTGAACGCAGGGGTGAGCACACGCCCTACCCTGAGACACCCCCAGGGCCCGTCTGAATGAGCCACGCCGACTTCCTCTGACCAGCCGTACATGGAACGTGTTCGGTCGCGTATAACTAATGGCGTCCCCGCAGGGCAGGCTCTTCAGCCCGCTTTTTGACCTGTCGAGTGCCAAATGACACCGCACGCAGCGCGATTAATAGCTTCGGTAATTGTGTCAAGCCCCGGCAAGCAGAGACTGACGCTGTTTGGTGACGATCGACGCGGCGAGATCGACCGAGCGAGCGTCACTGTGATTTTTCGCGAACGCAACGCGTCGGATGTTGTTAGAGGGTGGAATGATCCTTTGACTCGGAGCATAGGGAACTGCAGGGAGCATTTTCCGTGGGAGAGTGGCACGGGACAGAAAGGACGGGGAAGAGAGGCACGTGTAGCGCCGTAATTCCCGCTTTCAAGTGACAACTTTTACACTGGATTGGAGCTGGATTTTTTACGTCCGGTTCGCGTTACCAGTTGGGTTCGAGTGGCCAGTTTCACGTGGAAATAAAGTGACATTTACATCACGCTCCAGCGAGGATTTTCACGCGAAAGGAAAGGGACCAAACACTGGATACGAGTGACAATTTCCAAGGAAAATCGAAGAGAAATTTAAAACGAAGATTCTTCCACATCAAGAACCGAGAATCCGCGTTCTTCGCTTACACCACAGGTTAGACATACCCCGTGTACCGAGTTTCCCTCGTTATTTACGCGTCGGTCACTTTTCGACGCCCGACGCGGCGAGCTTCCGTGAAAATCTAATAACGGACGCTGCTCATCGCGCGTTAACGATGTAAATTTAAAAGCCGCCGGAATATTTCACAGTTGCCGGCGCCCGCTGAATGGACACCACATGCGCCCGCCTTCCATGTTTTACGAATTCTATTTACATTTAATCTTCGCGTTGCGTTAATTCAGCATCTGCGAAAATTCGGGGGAAAAGCTAGTTAGCCGACGCGGTGGTCCGCTCGTAAAAAGCTAATATTAGATGGTCTCTAAAATGGCGGGAATCACACCTGACCTCTGCGTCGACGCTAGCTATAAGTCGAAGTATAGATGGAACTATTCGAATAACCACATTCGAAGTTTTGGAGCTAAAATCAACCGAAGCAAAAACCTCGAGTGGATCAACTTCAAGCACCAAGGCCCTCTTGCTACCGTTCCTCTTCTGGCACTTCATACACGGTAGCCTTAGATCGCGTGATCAAAGAGAAATTACCCAGATTTGTGGTAAAGTGGCTCCTATGCGGTAATTTCGCTCGCTGTTGCAAGTAAAATTGTACAAATTCGAGTCAAACGGGTTTCCCTCGGTCTAGTCGGGTAAATTACACAGCGAGGTTGAAACGTTGGTAATTGTATCACAGAAAATGTAACAGGACACTGTGATAACACCCTGGACGAAGTTCGATGTACTGACAATCGGATGACCAAGATGAAGTATGATGTAACGAACCTGTATTTCACCGTTTAGAGCGTAACGTATTCAAAACGATACGGAGCACACGGAAGACACGTTTTTAAATGTGGCTAAGAACCACTGCTCGAATACGATGCAATTCAAGATCTACTAAATCATTTGCATCTCGGATTAAACGCAGATAAAACGCAGAGGTCAACAATCACGTGTCCAGTTTCGGTCATAAATGAAACATCAAGATAGGCGGAAAACGCTCCACCCCTGTCGCTAATGGAACCGATTTTTCGAGCGCAAATAGAGCGACAACAGCGGCGGTTGGCGTTTGATCCCCGACGATTGCGGCTCGTCTGGCTACGTTTTTCAAAAGGCAGCGACCAAGTTCGCGCCGATAACGTTAATGCAACTCACATGTACGAGACGGAACAAAAAAATAAAAAAAAATAAAACAAGAGAAAAAGTCGGCGCAATAGATAATAATTATTGTACGGTCGCGAAGGAAACGGAAGCTCGCGTGAGCCGAGGAGAAGCGGATAAGGCCACCATGCTTCTCTCTCTCTACGCCGATGCATGCACATAGTTAACACAATAAGCCGTGATAATGTTTATTTCCAACCGCAGAAACGCGTCGTACTCGTATCGAACGCAAATCCTCCGCGGCCCTCGTCGTTCTCTCGATCGTGTCGTGGCCGAAATTCCCAACGAAACACGCCGCGCTCGATTGTAAGCGCGACTTGATGGGTTATGTCGCCAGGCATTTTCACGAATTTTTTATGACGATACCATGCGACCGACAGAAACGAATCTTTTTTCTGTGAATTAAATATACAGTGAGCTTTCGGAGAATGTTTTTTATATTCCTATTGGACACGGGGAAACGAAATGGCGAGAGTCTGAACAAAGGGAACGATTAACCCCACCTAAGGACACGACGTACAGCAGCGATCCTGGGGACAACTAGTCGAACTGGTCGTCCTTTCCTCTTGCTTTCCTCCTTTTTTTTTTTTTTGTTTTTTTTAAATTTATTCTCTGACCGCGTTTCACGAACGATTCGTAGCGCACGAAGCGAATATCAGTCGGAACCAGCCGCATTATTCATAGATCAGATTTAGATTCGTACATTTATAATGCACGAGCGTGACAGCTAATCAGCCACGTAAGGTACGTCATAAAACGTCGAGATAGTACTGAGAAATACACGGCTCGCATACGTATGGCTTCTCCGTCGTGTACACACGCGGCTGGAACGTTTTATAGGCTTTCGAAGGACCAGCTTAAGGGAAATTGGAACACAACGCTTGAAACGTTCGTGCGATTATGATATTCCCCCCCTAATCCGGTGGAATTTTAAGTTAAAAATCGTGTTTTCCGGATGGCGGAATGTAGGAAAGTAGATTACGATGGTGGATACACTAAGGGAATTTAATATTCGTTCACCTGAGCGTGGATCTTTTCGAAATTCTGGACCCATTGGCGCAATATCGTACAGCTGGACCCATTGCCGTAAAAATAAGTCACGTTTAGCTCCTTAAAGGCACCAAAGAAAGAGGAATCGTCCGTTTACAATTCAAACGGGGCAAAATCGTGGCACGAAGTATGCACCAGTGAAATACATCGGCGCGTAATGGAAATACTTTGTGCTGGTTCGTGTCGCGGCGTTGCCCGAGGTATGCGGGCAGGAAAAGAACGAAGTGAAAACTTGCTTTTTCCTTTTTCCCCTTGGAGTCCCGCCTCATCGTTCTTCGGCCCGGAAACCGCAACTGCGGATAGGGGTGGTTATAGGTTACGGATACCTTTGCCATCGGATATTCCGATCTCCCGACTTCTCGAGATTTTCTGGTAATGATTACTAGCGGGGAAGCACCCGTCGCAAGCCCTGTGTACCTTCACCCAGACGTTCGAACCACGAAACCAATTTCTTCCAATTTTGTTTATTAATTGATATACAGTCGAGGTTTCTATTTTGTATTTACATTTGGCTGGAGTCGAGCGTCGAACGTAGAAAAGGACAGAGAGTGAAAGAGAGAGAGAGGTCCGAGGAAAAGAAGCAATCGGCCGAAACGTATCGGTGAGACAATAGTACGATAGGCTCATCGATATCTCGGTTAGGATCATATTGCACTGATGGACATAATTCACGTCGGACGTAGCAAAGGGCAGAGAGTGAAAGAGAAAGAGAGGTCCGAGGAAAAAAAACAGTCGGCCGAAACGTATCGGTGAGACAATAGTACATAGTCTCACCGATATCTCGGTTAGGGTCATATTACACACTGATCAAGGGAGAACCCTCCCAGTGGTAGGGATAGTCATCTTGCACTTATCCAATCAATCCTGTCTTGCAACTTATCCAGTCTTTACTGTATTTTTACAAGGATTAACAGGGATTAATTTAGAAATGAAACAAGAAAATTAACGGATGCAAAAGTTTCAGTCACGTGGTGCCTGCTAATATATTATTATTATTATTACGGTTTCCGCCGCTTTCGTACTCGTAGTTTCCCGTCGTGCCTCGCGAGGGTAAAATTTCATAAGGCTAATTTGTTGACTGGAAATCGAGCGGGTGGAGCCTGGGAGACGGAGGGTGGATGAAAAGCTCCTGTTGGAAGTTTCACGAGATTGGATTAGCGTTCCGCGACGAGGAGAACCTGGCGAATTGACAGTCGTGAAAAAGTAATTAAGCGGGGCGTATGCAAAACCGCGACGGAAACAAAGAAACGCTACACTTGGTCGTCATTGTTCCTCGGAGACAATGGCATCGCCTTTTTCGTTATGCAACGGACGAGGCCGGTTTAACGTAGGTCACGAATGTTTCAATAACCCTGTTTTCGCACAATGTTTTCCATTGTGCTTTGCGTTTTTGCCTGAGGCGATACGTCGTGGTCGTCCGACATAAACAAGACTACTGCGTTCGCTTGAAAATTAGTAGTAATTCGAGTTCAGTCGTTATTCGAGATAACCTTTGCCCCGATACTTTGAGGAATCTAATTGCAAAAAAATTGGACGAAAAGCTGTTTCGAACCGGACAGAATTGTGGACAAGCGACGAAACAACCCGGCACTGTTTGCGACTAATTAGAAGATGCACGCAGCGTCCAGCTGGAAGCGCAGGTAAAGCAAACGAGCAGAGGGGTCGGTGGGTCCGACATTTTGCTTTCTTTTACGTTGCTGGAGCACGCGTCCACGCTGTTTGCCAGACTGTTTGCACAACTTCCAGCACGCGCAGCGACCGGGATACTCGTCCGAGCAAATTTGCCAAGCTGCACGTACGCGCGCGGCCGTGATTGTCGAAGATGACAGCGGTCCCGGACCTGTTTGAACCTTTTGTTTCTCCCCCTCCTCCGCTGTCGCATCAATGCCGGGAGACACAGGCCTTCTCCAGACGGTTTTTACAAGCACGCAGCGCGGGTTGCCGATCCGCAACGTCGGAGGGACTGGTCGCTACGTGGAAACGAAATTCGACCAATTTTTGCACGCTCCGGGAGAAGCTCTATTAATCCAAGATCTATTACTCGATTGCGCTTGGACTCGAGTTGATATCGGCTGGGGGCTGTGCAGCAATGGCGGTCCCAGGGGGTGATAGACCTTCCAAGACTTAAGAAATTTAATAAAATATGTATAGAGGGATAGTGGGAAAGTTCAACCGTTAAAGTTGTGGGAGTGGGAAATTGATGTGGTGGGAACTGACCATTGGTGGCCATGAACAGCCAATAAAGCTTGCTCGTACTTGTACTTTGACACTTTCGACGATATCTCGGGAATTACGAGAGGTATTGAAAAAATACCAAATACAAAATCTCACAGTTTTTAAATGCTCTGTAATACGCCAACGAAATATTTCTGAAAAAGGCTTTCATTTCCGGCCGGTTTCTCTTTCCATCGGTGTACAGGATCCTGCTCATTCGTCGCAGATAAAATCGCGAGGCTCGTGCGGAGCGTGTTACGTGTGTGGCGCGACCGAGCGACTGCCTGGCAAATTACGCGGCCAAACACACAGAGAGGGGCGGGGGTGGGTGTGGGGGGGTTGGAGGTGAGGGGTATCGGCGTTATCAGCAAGGTATACAACAGTAATTAGCGGCAACGCGCGGAAACCCGAGCTGCCGGGAAATTCTTTGGAAGCGGAGGCCGATTACCGATGACGTACGCGTCATGAATACTTAATCTGCGAGCGCCGTGACGCTCGAGAAACGTGTAAAAGTAATTGCCCGTAATAAGAACGTTACGACGAGCCGTCGCACCGATAATCTTTCGAAAATCATAATATCCCGCCATTAAGCAAATTACACCCCCTCCCTCCTTGTGTGTCCGTCTCCGCTCCAACGTTCCACCATTCCGACCTCCGTTTTTCCTCCACTTTTTTCCTTTTTTTTTTTTTTACCACCAGCTTCCCTGAAACGACGAATGGAATTTACGGAGGTGGGCAGACCAAGCGTGGATGAAATTCGATGAATTCTTCTCGTGCCCGAGACTCAGGGACACGAGTTGCCCGTGTGACTGTTAAAAGTAGGCGAACGGTGAAATTAACTTTGTGGAAACCGACGTAATAAAGCAACTACGTACTATCTAATAGAAAGAAAAAAATGAAAAATGTGTACTCCCGGAAGTGGAATACGGGGCATAAAAATGGTCCACGAAGAATGTCAGAGAATGGCATGCATTGTTCAGCTGTGACCGAGATATGAACATGAATTTTTAATAAGAGCGTCTTGTTGCCTTTACTACAGTAAAAATAAGAGACGTCAGCCTGTAGACAGGTGTCGTATGTATTTGCACAGCCGTGCCATTTTGTTATAAATATTGCGCAGCTCCACGAAATAATCGTCTGAGGGAAAAGCATAAATTGATGTCGCACGATACGAACCATAAAAATTACTCGAAACTGGAATGTACAGAAAATGATACGGCGAACATGATCCTTGCTACGTACTGTTTGATAAAAATAGCGGCAATCAACAATTGTAGCCGCGCTACCGTCGCGTGGCAAATATTCCCGCAGTTTATCTCGCATTACCGAGGAACGTAACGTTAAAAGCGATGAATAATTCAACAGCGAAATTTCGCAGCGCGGCAAAAACCGATTACGTAACGCGGAAACAATGCCACGCGCGTCCAAGTCCAGCCGAAGAATTCGAGGTGTACACAGTGGAGGGGGTGGTTTCGTGACGGGCACGGGTGGTCGATGAGCTCGCGAAGTAAGGGTCGAGGAAACAGCAGAAACTAACCCCTAGTCTTCCGAACGACTTCATCGCGGATGCAGCTGACATTAAGAATCCTGTTCAATTTATTTTGGAACTAAATACAGTAAAGACGGTATAAGTGCAAGAAAATTGGGACCCAATCGAGATTTCTATTCTGTGATTGCATTTGACTCGGGTCGAGCGTCGAACGTAGAAAAGGACAGACAATGAAAGAGAGAGAGGTCCGAGGAAAAAAAGCAATCGGCAGAAGCGTATCGATGAGACAATAGTATATAGTCTCACCGATATCTCGGTTAGGATCATATTAGGGTCATCTTGTATTTATCCAGTCTTTACTGTATTCAGGCACTACTTTTTATGGATATTATTCATTCTATTCTACAAAAAGGCTCTAAACGAGCCTGAAAAGCCTAGAACTGATCGGCTGTAGCGTTCGCTAGGAATGAATTCCGAACGGAAATAATTACTCTGTCGGGGAAAAGAACCGGCTACCCCTTTAATGCGCGTCGGTCGATGAATTCTCGAAGGAAGGGTTAACGTAACGACAGAAACTCACCCCCCAATTTTCTCGAACGAGCTGCGTAAACTCGCACAGAGCATGGCCCACCCCACAGGCCGCGCTTGAGCGAGCAGACGAGTTCGACGAATTGCGTAGGCGCGCGCGAGCGTCCTCGCGTGACTCGGTTGCGTTTACGCATCGAGCGCAACCCCGTCATTTTTTTTTCCTTTCTTCCGTGAATCCCGCGGCACGCCATCAACCCCTCCTCCGAAGCTCGTCCACTTCTTCTTTGTGAGCCTCTAACGGCCAGGTTATGATTCCCCGTAACCACTATTCTTCGCTCTTTGTTCTTGCTGTGGTCGACCAACCCCGCTGTGTCTTTTTTCTTTTTAGCCTCCCCTCCTCCCCCGCTACTCTTTCACTTTTGTATTTTCGGCTCCCCCTTCGACTCCACTCGCTCTTCACTTTTCCTCCTTGCTTTTTTTTCGGTAATGATAGGCTAGCTTGAGATCCGCTGGATGGATAAGTAGATTGATTTATCGGGCTGGGATAAGATCCCTCCAGGACACGAGGTAATAATAATGTAGTGCACTGCACGTACACCGAGCTTCCACTGCATATGTCGTAATTAATTTATTTTTCAATGGAACTATATTTTTTCGAACTGAAGTTTTCCCGTTCCGGAGGTCCTGCGGTAGCGTCTTTGATACAGATTGTACGGGACGAATGGAGCGCCACAATTTCAAGCGCATCAGGAAAATCTACTCCGCCTTGGGTGGGTAAACATCGTTAATAGCAATTTCTGACAAACTTCTCGGGGAAAATTATCGCTGAAATACGCGTCAACGAAGATCAGCTTCCACGCTTCGATTAAGCCCACTTAATCTCGCTTTAAACGATCCGTTCACGAAGAAATCTACTCGCTCGGAGTCTTTAACGAGTTCCGTACGCATTCATGCTTAATGTAAACTTCCTTGGAAGAGGACAGGCTCCCATCGTCCGGCTCCTCGTCTCTCTGATACACAAAACTTTATTCTCAGCCGCTGAACTTTTCTTATCCGTTGTAATATTTTTTTTCATTGGTAGAATATCCTCGTCTTTCGCTTTCTATTTTTAGAGAGCTCGCCTCAGGGTGTGATTAATCATAGAGCAACACCCTGTCTATTCGACACCCTGTATAAATCAGGAAAACCTCGCGAGACATCCCCTCGAGGCAATTACGCGCCCTCCACGGACTTAAGAAGATGGCCGCGGCGCACCAGCAGCGACAAGAAGACGCAATAACCGTGATTAGGCGCGAACATCGGCGGCAGTGGCTCGATGAATCTTTTATTTCTATTCATCGGAGTTAACAGGCGTGTGTTTCAGTTAGCAGTTGCGCGCCTCGTTGGCCCACGTGACGCATTGTGCCCGCTCGCGAGGGTAAAGCCGCCTCATTAATAAGTCAATGCTCATAATGTACGTGGGCTAAGTGGAGCATTAACCAGGCGTGGGCAGCCGCAACCGAACGCTTGCGAAAGAACGTGCTTCATATTTCTCTCGCGGCCGGTTTCCCGGTTACTCGAAGCCGATTATTCCCGAACGAGGATTAACGTCGTGTCCCCGCCGATCGTTCAACCCGTCGACGATCTCTGGTTCTCGTAAAACTTGCCAGGGAAACAGGGAAAACAGATTTCGGTGTGGATGCCTGCCACTGTGTCGCACCGGGTTGCCTACTTATAGGCGTTCGATCGGACTCAGGCGGACCGACCCATCGCAGACTGTAGAAGAGAAAGGAAAAAATGGGACCAGAGCGCGAGAGAAGCTACGCACGTAGTATTTCGCGGGATGAAGACGAGTGGACAAAGGGGTCTTTTAGGCAAATGAAGAACGAGGGAACGATGGGGAAAAAAGGGAGGCCCGCGGCTAAAGAGAAATGGGATAGACGATCGCACAGGGGGAGGGCGCACTCGATGGTCATACCTCGTGTCTGCATTTTTCTGCTCGTAAATAAAGCGTGCCGCGATACCCACGCCATCCCTCCTCTTCTATCTCCTCTCTCTCTTTCCCTTCGTCCAGCTCCCCCCTCGCCGCCTCGTACGCTGCTATCTCTTGAAAGTAATCCGTGCTTCTCAATAATAAATCCGTCGTGAATACAGGATATGGCCACGACCATTTAAATCCGAAGTACATCCAGCCGCGTCCCGGAGTATTCGTGCGTGTAACCGATGGCTTATATCTGCCCTAGCGTACGAAGGTAATACTTAAACCTTTGCTCGACGAAGGGGAGGGGGATGGGCAACGCGGGGCAGAGGACGCGTGCTGCGTTTTACGACCGCGCCAACCAGTCTGGTTACTTTTTTACGTTCAATACCCCCGGCCCGTTAAATTATTTGGGAGTATTACGATCTCTGGATTGAACTGGCCAACGTTGCGCCACCTTCGGGAAATTTTCCGCTCGCCCCGCTGGGAACGCAAGCCGGCACTATTGGCTGGTTCTCGTGACTGTGCGCGTAGAAGACTGAACGGCTGAGGAGTCCTTGCCTTGCGATTTTCATCTGCTTTGAATATGGCGAGGGCGATATGGAACGAGTCGTGGCTGACCTCGTGAAGAGAGGTTGGGACATCAACCATCGTCCGTCGGACACCGCTGGTGGGTTGGAACCATCGTTCGGCGATTTGGACTGGCGAGTAAGACACCGCAGAGTGAATGGAGACCTGGAAGCAGCAATTGCCTCAACATCCTCGGACACGAAATCTAAATCCTGAACTTATCGTCGCTACGGAGCTGAGACTCCAAGAAGGCCAGGTTACTATCAGTGGAATTTAAATTCCACGTCTACTACCGCCAGGAATTATACAGTCAGTAGGTCTTTTTAGACAACAGTGAGTGGAGGCTCTTCACATCTACCTTCGTCAACCAATCAGCACCGTGGCGCGCCGGAGTCCTTAACACTGGTTACCCCAGTGGAA
This sequence comes from Hylaeus volcanicus, assembly GCF_026283585.1. Taxonomy (NCBI): domain Eukaryota; kingdom Metazoa; phylum Arthropoda; class Insecta; order Hymenoptera; family Colletidae; genus Hylaeus; species Hylaeus volcanicus. The sequence goes on from NC_071982.1 coordinate 6,647,655, forward strand.
ACGCTCAGGTTGTCGAGCTCGGGCCGGCACGCTATCGGGATTCCTCCGGCAGGACGCGAAAGTAGGCGCATCGGGAAACAAAAGGAGCATTATTCGAGACAAGCTAGAGACATCGCAGACAGCGTGAAATACGTGGAGGCTACGCGGTGATAGATAGCCTCGAGCACCATTAACACCGCGTTGGAATGATGGGTCAGGAGAAAGAAGCTCGACGAGGCGAAAAGTCGGGATGCTTGGTCGTTGTTCGTCGCTGTTCAGCGTGAAAGGTCGACTCTCGCTATGATAGCGAGCCTTAAATTCCAATCGATATCCGGCCGGGAGTCAATGTCTCGTTTCTGAAAGACACTTTCTGGCTTGCCAAACTCTGGTGAGGTATTCGAATTATACTAAGAGTACCTCTTCGAATTATATGTTGTCAATTATGTTCACCCCGAACCACCACCGACACTGTCCGTACTTTAACCCTTTGCGCTCGAGTGGCGTCTCCGCTGTCAAATTCGAAACTTAGGGCATTTAAGGGTTAAAACCCATTCAAAGGAAATTTGTCACCGTTGAGTTCCCCCGTGGAATGTCATCGGCCCGCGTCGAATTTCTCGCAATAATTCAGCGTTTCAGCAACGCTTGCAAAACTCGTTAGACACGGAGCATCGTTGAAAATTCGCGATCGCGCGTCGATTGAGTAATTTTCGAGCGAGCGAGGTCGAGCGCTTTAAAAAAAAAAAAAAAAAAAAAAAAATGCGGCGCAATTTTTCTTTCCACTGACAGGGAAATCAACGGGAGACGATGATTGTACAAAAAAAGAAATGTTATCACGACCAGAGAGGCATTACAGAGCTAGAGAGAGAGCTAGAGAGAGAGAGAGAGAGAGAGAGAGAGAGAGAGAGAGAGAGAGAGAATATATAACCACGCCGGCGGAGATTGATGGTTGAGCGTCGTCGGGGCGCGTCAAAGTCAGAAACACGGTTTTAGGGACTATTTGCGTTCGCCAATACGCGTGACCAGTGACCGACAACGCGTTTTTTTCCCCCCTTCATTCGGCATCGGTGAACCGAAATGCAAATTTTTTTACTTCGTGCACACCGAAACCGTGTCACACGCTTTGCCAACGCACACTTATGCCGGCCAATTTTTACCCGATGGGTGTATCTGCCCAAATTGACTTTTTAATGGTCGCAGAAAAGAGCTATTTCGGACTCCGGACGAGCATACGCTGGCTGGCCTGTCGAAGCGAACCAATCGGTCCTTTGTCACTCAAAACTGAAGCTTCAAAATTGGTCGAGGGAATAATTCTCGCGTTGTAACGCGTTGCAACTGGAGCATTGACCACTTGTCCAATTTTTTTTTTTGTATGTACTTGCGTGCAGAATACAGGCAAACATGCGAAATGGATGTATACTTGGACGGACTGCACGTTGCAGAGTGGTCGTCGTTGTCATCATTATACGAAATTATCGTCATCAATCATCATCATAGTCATCGTCATCATCCCCATTACCATCATCCTCGTCATCGCCATTACCATGCTCAAACGCGTCACGTGCAGCCTGCACGTCACTATTACTTTCACCTATATCGTATATAGTACTCGTATACTTACGACAGGGCTTCTTAAACTTTGAGGCATGACCCCAAATGGTGTCGGAAGATTTTAATGTAAAATATTGAATATTCTCTTTTCTTTATCACAAACTGTTTACACGTCTTTATTTTACATTTTTGGGGTTGCGAACAAAATCACAATCATTAATGGGGTCGTGAATGAAAAAAGTTTAAGAAGCCCTGACTTACGATTTCACCAGTCTTTGCTCGCAACAAGTTCTTAATTCACGCAGCGGAGTATCGTAGCCCCCTTCGTCCCCTCGAAGTAGCCAATAAAAACATCGGAACACCGGTTGATTGGTTTTCAAACCGACCAATTATCTTCGAGCCGGCGATAAATAATCCCCGCTTGATACTCCGCCCTATTTCATCTTTTCCAGCCGGCCCTCACGCTCGCCGGGACCCTAAATATCGCCTGTCCTTTATCACCCACCTACGAGGAACCTATTCCAGTCGGCGGACAGACGGGAACACCGTGTGACCATTTGTAATGGGACGAAAGGAGCTAAAGGGACACGTTGTCGGGGAGCTAAAGACGCTCAGATTTGAGAAGTAATGCCATTAGGCCCCCGTGTCGAGACAAGTCCCACGAATCGACTCCATTTGTGACTCAGATTGCCCCAGGATTATACAGGCAGACGTTCTTAGCTCATCCTATCGTCATATCGCAAAAGCACTGTCTTCCACAGCTGGACGCTTTTCTAGTCAACACCGAAGCTCGCTGATGTGGAGGATACAGGGCGTTTAAGTAAAACTCTCTCTACAATGCGAGTCTATTTTCTTTTAATTCGCTAGCACCGTCATCAGGAAAAGTATAATCGCGGAATCTCTCCTTCGCTAGGTCGGGTTTGCTTATACGCAAATAGTCACGACGGGGGGCAAGGAAAGTTCAGGAATGTCCCGAACTGAATATTGTTATACGTACGCTTACAAAAGAAACGCTAGATCTTGTCAGACATAACCCGCAGCCCGTTGAATTCCTCCGCTCTCAAAGTTGAGTTTCGGCGTACCCCACCCACGCGCTTTCGGGCTCCCGCGTTCCGACCGGGCACGCGGCCTTTCGATGCACTTCCGTTTCTTTCGTAGGAGGCGCCTAGAACGCGTCCATAAATCCGTTCTCACCGACAGACTCTATAAATATTTGAACCCTTTCCCGGCCCGCGCCCACTCTCGGGCGTCCTCGCGCCGGGGTCGGAGGCGAGAGGACCACGGAGTAAGCGAGAATCCAAGAGCCGTGGAGGTGGGGAACCGTTGAATACCCGAGGAACACTCCAACCCTCTCGGTTCTGGGCTTAATTAAACCGTCAGAACTAACGCGTAGCATCCGAACACGTGGCTATGTCAGATTTCGGTGTAGCAGTCCGGCTGCGCCAAAATCGTGCACCAGGGGCGAGCCGTTAAATCGAGAGGCATCTGTTTCCGGATTCGCCGCGCGTACACTGGCGCCCCCCGCCTCCGTCCCCGTTGACTTGCTCCCGTAATCGTTTGGATTTCCTTCCTTCCTTTTTCCAGCGCCTCCGTGGTATCTGGGTTACGAACGCCACGTCCCCGCACCGCGCACGGAATTAATTAAACCGTCACCGGCAGCGTGGACGCATCGTGTCCCTACGTGTCCCTCGTTTGCGACGAGATTACAGGTAAACCCCGTGGTAAACGTGCACCGTGTGTCGGAGAGACGGAAGTTTCGGGGACAAAGCACACGTCGATCCACTGGCCGCGGATAGACCTTGGATGGAATTCGGTTGCGGGGACGCTGGAGCGTCGAGGAGGCGAAGCTGAGGCGGGATGCCTCGGTTTCGGTGCCTGAATTACGCGCGTGGAAGTGGATTTACGATAGAGGATGCAGTACAATAAAGACTGGATAAGTGCAAGAAAATTGGGACCCAACCGAGATTTCTATTCTGTGCTTGCATTTGACTGGGGTCGAGCATCAAACGTAGAAAAGAACAGAGAGTGAAAGAGAGAGAGAGAGAGGTCCGAGGAAAAAAGCAATCGGAAGAAGCGTATCGATGAGACAATAGTACATAGTCTCACCGATATCTCGATTAGGATCATATTACACTGCTCGCTCGCCGGGCATCAAGGGGGAACCCTCCTAGTGGTGGGGATAGTCATCTTGCATTTATCCAGTCAATCCTGTCTTGCACTTATCCAGTCTTCACTGTACTGAAAGCTAGTAACCTTTTATTAGCATGCTTGCAGCATCTTTGAATAACTCTGTCCTCGCTTGAAGTATCAGAATCGCGACCGTGTTAGGATTAATAATAAAATTGGGGCTGGCATGTACTAATATGCGAGGCACTAGTATAGAGGCTCTCGTCGTTAACTTCCAAAATACAGTGATTGGTCCACGACTGGAAGTGTCTTCGCCAGAATGGAACAATTTCCAATGAAATTTATGCAAGCCGAGGCACGAAGTCGTCCATGGCTGGAACTCTATTCGGCTAAGAAAGTTTGTCTACCATATGATCGGGTTGTCAGAAATTTTAATCAAACTTTCAAATGAGGTTTCGCCAGGACTACTTGCAGAAGCTATCGAAAACATGTTACTGACTGCCTGACACGACGCTGCCCACCCTCCTCTCTTTGTTTTCTATAATCACATCGTCGTCATAAAATTATCCAACAGACGTTCCCCTTCTCTGACTTAATCTACTTTAACTCCAATCTACATAAAACTTAGATAACTATCAGAACTCGATATTTGTACGTTTTCTATTCATCAATTATACGCCAGTATTTTATTTACTTCGAGTCGGAGACGAGTTGGTCGGCCCCTGTACCAAAGAGGAAAATTCGTGTTTGAACAGATACATATCGCAAAATAAACCCGGCGCGCATCGGAGTGGTCCGACTCTGGAAATTCCGCAGTAAATCAAACTCAAAATTTCCACTCCCTGTGGGAAACGCTAATATCCAAACTACCGTGAAACCATGTTAATCCGGATTTTCGTGTAACTAGAACTCTCCTATGCTAATTAATCCTCTGTAACTGATTACACAGTTTTATGATATCTGTGGCAGGAGATACATCAAAGCAGGGAAGTTCGTAGAGAGCGTTAAGGGCGTAGCTTCGCTAGGAACGTCGCATTTTGAGTAATCTCTCGGAACCCGTTTGAAAAAAGTATAACACGAAACATAGTTGTTTCGAATTCGCTCTATGTACATACTCGGCGAGAAAATTGAAGGATCACTTTATAATCACTTGAGAAACAACCAACTTTGGTGCCCCGTTGTTTAGCGCGAAATTAACGAACTCGTAGTTTCGTTAATTCTCTTCTGTCCATCGCGGATTCGTCAAAAAACAATTTTTCTCGTCGTTTGCAATCCTTTCGCTACCTCCGGAACGCAATTGTACAGACACGTTGGTGGTGGGAACATCTGGACGAAGAAAGAGGGAAAATAACACAGCGGGAAAGTTTGAATGGAACACCGTGTTGACGTCAAACGCACCTAATTTAACTTCCTTCTACGGCCGGTCCCTCATCAAACATCCTCGTCGCGGAGAATTGCGACTCGATTCGAACTCCGGTCGGGTCGATTCGCCATCCAGACCTCTTTTTTTTTTTTTCTTTTATTTTCCATCCCTCCAAGCGAACGGAAAACCGTGGAGACTAGCGTGGCAATCATGAAACGAGCGAAGTCGGCGACGCCAGGCATCGGGAGGGCGTTGCGATAAAAATTTCAGCGTACGTCGCCCCTCGTTGGCGTGGCTCGTTTCATCCCGTGCACCTCCGCGCGTCTTCGCTCGCTTTTCACGGTGCGAGGCAAAAATTACAGGCTGTTTGTTGTCGCCCGTTAAATAAATAATACGCGAGTCGTTAGGTTCCCAGGGAAAGGTGCGCTCACCCTCGTGACCAATCGATGGCATTCCTCGCCGTTTTCATCGGCGGGGACACGCAACTACGAATGTGTACGTACTATTCCCTTATCGATAACCTCCGTGGCGAGAGGGGGGAGGGGGCGACAGAAGACACGACGGATGAATGAGAAAACTTTGGAAACGAGGATCGATCCGTCGAGCCCGAAAATTCTGACGCGGCTTAACGAGGCGCCGAGTCCTGCGATGAGTTTATTGCTGTTGGAGTAAGTTTTAGAGGCTGCGTGAGATTACAATACTCCTCGGTTTATAGGGCAGAGTTTCGCCCCGTGTAGATGACACCGAGTATCTGAATTTCCTTGGGAGGGCTTATCGCGGCAGTGGCAGCACTTTAGAACCGATCCTGTCGATCGACGTTCCTCGACTTCTAAGTCAAAGATACTTTTTTCAACGTCAGAGCCCCACCTTCAACTTGGTCTTCCTTTAAGGAGGACATAGTTTTTTTTTCTTTTGTAGCAAGTTAGCGAGTTATCCCACGGAGAACAAACACCGCCAGATTCTTTTCTTCGAGCTTAACAAGAAATTTCATGATTGCGGAGGTCCGCGAAGATTCAGTAACCGCTTCGCCGACTCTGCTCGTTTTTCGTCGAAAGCGGGAAAAAAGTTATCTTGGCTCGTCCCGCGACGTCCACGGAAGTTCCCCGGAACCGCCCGATTACCGCAAAACGTATTAGGGTGATTAAAATGTCTGAGGCGCGTCAGACGCTTGCGAGACGAGGAGGATCGTCAGCCGGCGCAACGAACCGGCGTAATTGACTCGAAGGAAAACACCGGCTGGCCGCTTTGGCGTGGATCATCGGATTAAGTGTACGAATGTATTTGATTAGTGGCTGACCTTTTTGGATGAAATAGATCCTCGACTATTTGGACCGAACTCCGATGAACGATGCAAAGACGATACTGCAAAAGCTACCCTCGACTTGAAGACCGGGATGCATGATTAGCAAAACGGTTCGTTATTGGGCGGGTGGACGAGCATTCTCTGGCGAATCAATTAACAGGAGAGCGCAGAATTGGCAACGCGCCGGGCAATTATCGCGTCCCGACGCGTACTGTGAGTGTCTCGACCGCGAGCCGTCGCAACGGAACGAAATTTTGCTCCACGACCGGCGAAGTTTGTGGCCTGACCGGCCAACGGACGCTGGAACCGTGCAAATTTATCGGCTACCGGCACGGCGATAGATGGGTTTGTGTGGTCGATACACCAGGAACCACGCTACAGGTTAAGAGGCTAACGAATCACGCCTGGACGACTCCCGGAAATCCTGAAATCAGAGTATTACTTCGCCATTTGATCGAATTCTTTCCTTCTTCACAAAAAAAGCAATTATAAATTTACTTATTTTTTTTGTTTTGTTTTATCTCGATGATGGTATCCATCTTGAATTGGCGAGGTTTGCCCGATTAAAATGAGCCCAAACATGATCAAACTCGAGCAATTTTTAAAAATTCTACAACTATCGAGTGGAGAAACAGAGACGACGAAATTACTATTCAATGAATATACTTGAAACTGTCGGACGAAGCATTTATATCGGACATCCCGTATCGTCAGGAAAAGTTCCTGAAGGGGTTCCCAAAGGTACCTTAAGCGAAGAAAGAACCCAACGTTCATTGGAGATGGCGACACCTGCGGGAGAACTTCCGCCGCAAAATCTCCGTTTCGTGGCGCGGCAGTGTGAATTGTTTCCGGTTTGCGACGCTCGGAATTGTCACTAGGACTGGGCCAGAGGGACACGCGGGTGAAGTTTAAACGCAGTTAACGGGGGTGGGCGGGGGGGGGGGGGGATTATACTGCGATAGCGAGTAAATGAAAAAGTTAACGCGGTAATTGGAACTCGGCTGACGAATTCGGAACGGCGCCTGCGCTTCCGTGCTACGGCAGAATGAACAAGGGGGATACCCCCGCATTCCTGATCGAATTAAACAAACGTTCCTGTTTGCAGAATCGCGGGGGGAAAACTTTTGTTTTTCCGAGGACGGCGTCGCATGGCTCCGTTGGCGCGTCAACTATTTTAACTAGACTACGAGCTTGCCTTATAAATCTCCCTTCTCCAAGCGAGAACTTCTCGTTAGTTTGAACAAATTGTGGCCACTGAGAGTGCCACGAGTTGCCATCCGCTTTTCGCCTTGAATGGCGGCGGGGAAATCGTGATTACGTTTACTATATTCCGACGTAGCTCTTGTTTCCTATGTTACTCCATTTCTATTCGAATACTAGTTGTTCATCATAAAGTTTGTTTCGTGCTTTTCGAGAAAACGAGACTAGGAAATCAGTTCCGATAGCTGATATTGACAAGGTTCAATGAGTCCTTGTGCACTCCGCTCGCATGTTCCGGTGGAATTCATATTATATTATACATATCATCAAAGTCGTTTCGCGCGCGACTGATTTGCGTTGTTCACTGATACGTTGATAATGTATACAATATTCAGTCCAACGAGAGATGACGCGCGTAACTTGGATAGTTTCGACGCATACCACGGTAGAGTCGCGTTAAAATCTACTGGTCGCTCAGTGACATTCTCCCACACATTACCTATTCCGAGAATCGATTCTTCGTGACAATACGAACCAAAAAGTCCTTTTTCATTTTATAACCCGAAGCTCCGTTATCAAGATACGAACGGTTAAATAATTTGCGCGGGTAACCGCGTGGTCACGTGTTCCGGGGGGGGGGGGGGGGGGGGGGCGCGCGGGGGCCCGTCGAACAACGCGCGGTCGCGCGTGCGCCGTTGAACGATGAGCCGAGCAGTATCGGTAGACTTCAACTGATCGTATCTCGTTAACGAAGCTTAAGAATGAAAAACGATAAAGGATATTTCGTCTTCATTTCTCGCGAGGAATTGATCCTGATGAAATAATAGCTTGAAATTGAAACTTCTACACACGTGATATAGTTTTCACAGACCAAGGTCGCAGGCAGAGTACTATTATCTTCGCTAACGAAGCAAGGGGGGTGATTAATTTCCGTGCAGCGTTAATCCACGTGGCGTAACCTTGACTTCCCGACGACCATAAATAATCGGTCAGCGTGTCGCTTGATAAACCAATTCTGCCGCGGGGTAACGCCCTCTGGTGTCGGGTTCCCGCAGCTCGTTCGACGCGATCTCAGCTTTCCCTGGCGTTAACGAGCGAGACGATCCCGACAAATTTTCGCACGCGGCCCGGTACACGGTTGCGGGGGTAGCGGAGAAAACGTAGCGATACGTCGCGCGGCACCCTGACACGGGCCGCTGAACTGACAGCGACCAATTAATAATAACGAGAGGACGTTTCGGGATTACGAGGAAATTATCGCTTTTAACCGTGCCGCGCCTAGCCGCGCACGGCCGAACATATCATCGGCCTGGCCATTAATCCATACCCTTTCCTCCTTCCATTGAAATTTCGTACGGTAGGCAGCGCGAGCGACAACGGACACGTACAACCACCTCCACCCCTCTTGATTTAATTAGACAAATCAAGCTCTATCTTTTGGAACGCGGAGTTCCAATGATTTATCAGATTATTTAATTATTTTTCATTAAATTTCTGCAACCAGTAAAATATTCAGATTATACATTTCATTAGAAACTATTTTTTTGTTTCAGATTTGCGACCCGCAACTGACAGGCACATTGTACATGGAATCGATCTTCAGCTCGGAAGCTGGAGCTCACGAATCACGGACCCGTACACGAAAAAATGTTTTCGATGCAAATCGACGCGGCCGTTCGCCCCGTTTACCCGGAGGGGCAGTTCGCCGAGCGTTATCGCGATAGTTTCATTATCGTTTCACTTGATTAGGAGACTCGTACGATTGCAGAACTGAACGATCTCCGCGGCGCGCAACGTCGGAATTCCGCCGGTATAATGAACACAGGGTGAAACGCAGAGAGAGAGAGGGTTGCGGAGCGAGCGATAAAAGGAAAGAGGAGAAGGTTGGGAAACAGAGTGAACGAAAAAGGAGAAACTGGCAAAATTGATGCAAAACATCCTGGATGTTGAAGGAGATGATAACTCATTCCTGAGATGTGAAGCAAAACTGCGATTCAAATTTTGTGTATTTATGCTTAGGGTACTCCAAACACGTAAGAAATAGAAACATGGTGGAAAAACAACGAAGAGATGAGGCGATTTGACCGTTGTCAATGCGTCGCCTCTGGTAATAACAGCGAGGAAAGTAAACGGATGTGGGGGGGCAGGGTGCACAAAATGAAGAGAGACAGAACGATGGAATATCGAACGGTGAATCCCGATCGATCGAGTGCACAGGGTACGTTCGTCGTTTAACCAGATTATTCACGCTCCGCCAGTGAAAAGGGGCCAATGAAATTGCGATAAAGCCGAAATTGTGAGCTTGCGAACCGAAAGAGAGGGGCGGACGGAGAAGTGAGGGGGTTGGCGGTGAGGTAACGGGAGGGGCAGGAAGAGCGGCGGAGGACGAGGGGTGGGGTCGGAGAAGGACGGCAGGGGTTTGGGTGATCAGGCCGGCAGCAAATATCGCCGGACGACTTTCATTTTCAGCGCACTAATTATTCACCTAGCCCCGGCGCTCGTTCGTTTGTTTCTGCCGTGTTCGCAAATAAAAGCGCGAGCCGAAATGGATGCGCTGCGCCCGCGACGCGATCGCTGGCGCACACAGGGTGCTCGATGGCGCGTCGGGGTCGAGGGTCGACGAGAACTCGCCATTTATGCTCTGAAAACGAATTTTAATGGTAAAAATGTAACGAGCACGAAATTAATTTTCGATGCATATTTTACATTTTATTTATTCACCTTTTCGTATATTAATAATAATAATATTTATATTATCGTTATTAATAGTAGTAATACTACGTCTTCATTGCATCGGTGCTGAATACATTATGGATCGAGGGATTATGCGAAATGTGATACGCGAAGCTAGATATGAACGTACCCATATTCTGGTTGCAAAGGCGAGGAGCAGCTGTATGCTGTTATTGACTTAACCCAAAATTCAAGACTCAGTCGTCGAATCGCTGCTAGTGCATTTAGACGGTACCTCTGAATTTCATGAGATTCCGTACACGTTACAATATGAAGTCTATCTCGGTATGTTAATTTTTCGTGAAAGTCTAGAATGCTAACGAGAGATACCATGATTAGATAGAAGCGGAATGAATTATTTAATAAATGACATTCCGAAATTGCAACGCCTCGATAACACACGTAGAGCGAACACGAGGATAGTAAACACTCTGTGGCACTCTTCATAATGTCAGTCACAGGTATGAAACACATTCGTCAGAGGTCTCGGACGAAATAAAAAGTCGAATAACCATGGTGCCAGACAACACTCTTTTAATTACTCCGTCGTTATATATGCACAGCGGAATATTTTTCCTACCAAACGACGTCAGTATAAAAGCTTCATGCATTTTTCATGATCTTCTATGGGCATAAAAAGTTCCAAAGAAAATCGTTAACAATGGCCTCGGCGGTTATGCTCTCGCCCTACGATAAGAAGTATATTTTCCGACCTAAATAGCAACGTAGTCTTTAATCATATTATCCTGTCTTGGACGCGGAAGAATCGTCCGTGATGGATGATTAGAAGTGCTTCTTGCTCCTCTCTCGTGATTCTCAATTATCGACAAAACCTTAATGATTTCTAGATTGATAGATTGCGAAATAATGACACGATATAGCTATGGCGGGGCAATTTTTCTTGACTCTGGATGAGATTTTAAGAACAAATAATCTTTTGACGAAATTCAGTTGAAGATATCTATGAAAGTCGACGATGACTTATGGAACTAACAATACCAAAGTTGAATGTAAAAATATCTTCACTCTTAGTAACATGCACACAGCTACAAAAAGAATTCGAGACAGAACAGGTACATCCAGAAAATACTCCCAAACCGAACCTCAAACCGTCATACTCCCGTCAACGCTCACGCAAGCGTCAATCCCCGGGCACGTGCAGAATCCATACTCCCAAGTTCAATCATTCGTCCGTAACGTATGTATTAACTCGGTTGCACGAAATCTTTTCCAGCAACGTATGAATAATGTATAGCAATAAGGCGCGCAATCTGAAACTTACAGCCGATGGCGCAACGCTCCGCGTCGGGTATCTCGTTTTTACATCGACGTAAGATTGCGAAGTGACTATTGTCTACGTTTGCGCGAGCATTCGAAACTGCCGATTTCAATTAACCATCGGGTAAATGTTACAGGGGAGATGAATTAAATAGACGTGTGCCGGTGAAAGGGAAACGTAACTCCTTTGTCCCGCGATACAAAGTGCCAGACGTGAAAGTCGCTGTTTGGTGCGCGTTCGTTGTATCGATTATTGTCGGAATTGTTCCGAGGCCCGTGAAAAGGTTCACAGGCGCCAGTTTGTCTCCCGTTATCTGCCCGTGGGTATTGTCGGGGATTTTATAATAACGCTTGCAGGAAGTTAACTCGAGAACAGCGGCGGCGGAGGGGGAAAAAATGAATGCCGCTATTGAAAATATTCTTCCATCGGATCCGTTCCGTTCCTACTTCCACAAACATGGTGTTGAAAGCATTCTTCGACTGTATTTACAGTTTTCTAGTTGAATTTCAGTGGGGTAGCGATCGAGTGAAAGCATCACTTGGGGTATTCTACGCTCAGATGGCGCTTAGTTAAAGGACTCTGTAGACACAGCGGATCCAAGCTTGATGGAACGGCGTCTCCATAAGCTGGGAGTACCAGAGATCGAGGTTTCTGTAACAATAGCGGCCTGTGGATCTGGGTTGCTATTTGTATTCTATAAAATTGAGGTCATGGAAACTCGGAATAGTACTCACCAGGGGACTATGAAGTACCATGCATTCTCCGTTACCAAGAATTCTATCTGGCATCGAGTTGTACGAGTCCAAGTGAATTACAGGTGAGAGTACAGTACTGTCTCGAAATAAGCAACTCGGTCGGGACCGGTCAGTTGCTTATTTCGAGGGAGGTATGCTATCCGGCTCGACTTTGTTCTCGAGCGAAACGACGGGGAACCCGTATATAAAAGGGGGGGTTCGGTATAGCGGTAAAATATTGGGTTTTTCGGAAAGTTCCCGCCGATTTCCGAGAGATTGTGCAAGAATACTCTCGGAACATTGATGTATGTTTGTAAACATTTGGTATATTGCATTTTCTGATAGATGGCACTTTCGCCAACATTTTCATGTATTACCCATGAACATAGATATTAAGATAAACATGGAGAACAAAAAAGTGCAACGTTAACCTCGAAGACGGGCAACGCTCCGGTAGGAAAAGTGGATCTTTTACCACAATGTGGAGCGAAAACGGTCATGGGTCAGTCGAGTGAGCCGCCAACAACAACTGCAAAGGCTAACATCCATGTTAAGAAAGTGATGCTCTCTTGTTGATGGGATTACCCAATAACCAAATCATCAATTCCAATAAGTATTATAGTCAACTGGAGAATTCAAAGAAAGCAATCGATGAGAAGCGACCAGAACTAGCGAATCGTAAAGGTGTGGTCTTTCATCAGAATAACGCTAGATCACATGTGTTTTTGACTACTCGGCAAAAGTTGGAATTTAGCTGGAATGTCTTACCGCACCCTCCATATAGTCCTGACTTAGCATCTTCCCAAAAAATGGCAAAACGTCATCGAACAAAATAGTGTATATGTAATTGAATAAAATAAATTCTAAGTACAATTCTTTTCTTTTTTAATTTACCCTAAAAATCGGTGAGAACTTTCCAAACGAACCAATATAAACTGATCGCTCGAACACGGGCGTTATTCTTTGAAGAAGGATATAACGTAACATGCTTTTTTATTTCAGCACTAGCAACATCGAGTTCTTTTCGGACTCGGCGGGCGACTTAAAGCAGAGAGAGGTGGAAAACAGTTGCTCAATTCGAGACAATACTGTATTTAGAGCGCGCCAAAATTAGTACCGCCACGAACTGCGCCATCGCGTAACAAAAAAAGCATCATTCGCCGCAAAGAATACATCGGATCGCGTGATCGAGCGGCCGTGGTCCGCGGCGGAACGTCAATTACGTTGCATGTAAATATTCCATCCATCGTGTAATTGCGCGTGGAACAAGATACTCTTACGATACACGGCGACAGGCGTAGTCAGCCGGCAGACAGAGACACTTTATCGTGGTGCCTCGAGCCCCCCGATACCACCCCGTGCTCCCGAACGCGTCGCTTCGAAGTGTTCGGAAGGCATCTGCTCTTCGACGAAGCGGCGGTCGGCGAAACCGCAACGTAAATGAACGCGGTCGTGTGCGGCGAACGTGGCGGGATCGCTTGAAAAACACGGCTGGCCAGATAATAAAAGAAACACGACGATTCGCCGCGGCTAGCGACGACCGAGGAGGCTTCGCGTCGTTAATTCTTGCATTGTTCTCAACTCACCGAGATTCCTCTCGATCAGAACGATCGATCCTGAAGAAAGTAACGAAATTGCCTCGCTGGAGAGGATCTGACAATGTTCTCTATAACGCTCTGATAGCAGAAACCAAAGATAAGTAGGCTTAGGGATTCCGTAGAATCTCGGCAGTCTTCGTACTTGAAAAACTAAAACGCTGGAAAAATAATGTTGGGTCCAAGGAGGCCAAAACAGTGTTACCTCTTCCCCAGCTACAGCCAATCATTGGTTGATTGCGGCAACTAGCGCCGCCAGAGTAGGAAGCTTGAAACTTACCTGGAACAGAAAAGAGGATACTTCGTTAAGATCTGCGCCAACGTCTACACAACGAACGCGGAATATTTTCAAGCAACGCGATAACTTTCACCGAGAGCACATTCGTCATCGTCAGGGCGCGAGAGCCCTGCGCCCGAAAACCGGCAGGCATCGGTTGAAACAGAAAAACAAGCGGCTCGTTTAATTTACATTCGCCTCGCCAACGGCGGGCTTAATTAACCTGCGCGCGGAGAGAGGCGAGATGAAGACACGCTGGTACATCCGTTATCTTTTCGAGAGCCTCCTCCCACGAGCGAGGGCTGCAACTCGTCTATTGTTCCTACGGGGCTAAACGGGCCATTATCATTATTCATAAACGACGTGGGTTTGTTCGGTTACAAGCCTGGGGAGGGCAACGAGCGTGTACGTGCATTTGTAAACGCGGAAACAGCCACGGAAACGTCCCGATTTCAAGCCGCAATCGCGCAGACCCGGCGCCACGGCGCTGGTACGTCTGTTACTGGTACAAACGGCGAGATAAAAAGGGCCATTTCGTTTGCCCTCCGTCCGAATTATCGAGATTGTGTGAGCAACGGCGCACGGGGTGCTGTGAACCCTGTCAGTCGTGATACTCACGCTTCTGACGGCTTTCATCCCTTCGAGGCTTAAATGTTTGTGATCTAAATCAGGGATTCTGTTGGATGAAATTATCGTGCAATAGAAAATTACTTGTAAGTGTATCGGGAACTTCGTGGTAATTTCGACCTGGGGTGTCAACGAGTTTACAGGATAACGATACCTGTATCGGTTGTTCAGGGATGAAAGGGAATATCATCTGCGAGTTCTTTATTATTAAATCACTTTTGCGAAGCAGTTGATGCGATGAAGTGTAGGAAGCTTGTAGCAAGTTCATGCTTCGTACCCATTGATCTGGTTTACACCGCACAGTTGATACGTGGTGAGGCTGGTTTTTGTGCCCCCCGAGAAGCCGAGGTATGCGTAATACATTTCCCCAAAATAAAAAAAAAAGCCTGGTTTCGGTGCACTTATCCTGAACAAATTTGTGCGTCTAACAAGACATTACTGTATCAACACTCTGGCAAGTACGGGACACAGTAGACCGCTTCGGTGAATTTCCAGGCGCAACAAACCTGATCCGACAAACGCCAACAATCCCCACGGTGTCTATACTCGACAGTCCGCTTCGATTACTCGTTACCGCGGAAGCTTCCGGCCCGGGTCCCGCTCCGCCCGCGCAATTAAAATTCATTTATCGATCAGCCATTACATCCGGCCGGATCTTTTATTTTTATTCGCGTCTGAAGGGGCTCGTTACACCGTCCTAACCAGTGGCAATTAATCACGAACGTTTTAACGATCCGCGAACTACGAACGGCGTCGACGGACACCGGGGAATCCCCGTTAATAATCGTTACGGATCGTCCTTCCGCGGCGTCCTCTTCCGTCCAGCCTAACCCTACAACGAACGACGAGACGGACAGCAGAGACACGACTCGATAATTGTCTGTCGAACTGGGTTTCGCAGGAAACCGAATCGCTGTCTTTCATATCGTAAACACATTTAACGGACAGATTGCTTCGGACACCCCAAGCACGTGTCTCGTTGTCGCGCCAGGAGGATTACTCGATCCGACTTTGAAGGAATAATACCGGCTCGCGCTGTCCTGGAAACTCTGGGCGCAGGGGTGTGTTTCGAAATCAGTTCAGGTGTCCTTGTCGATCACCTGGGAGACATTCGAGGTATTAGACACGGAAGCAAATGAGCTTGGAGGACTCAACACTTTTAGAACTCTGGAGGTCGCTAGACGCAGAACCCTTTCGTGCGGTTACCTAGAGTAATTCTTAAGCGCGAACTATTCCCTCAAAAGACAAGGCTAAATCTAGGTTAAGCCTGTGTTAGATTCTGCGAGGTTTCACCTAAGACTGGTATGAATCACGTCAAATATGCTTTGGCTGGACGTGGTCTGACTAGAGTTGAGGCTAGCTTCGGTTAAAGGGAAAAATAGGTTTAGGACTACGTTTCTTAGTGATTTGCATGAATTGTATTAAGGGGAATCCCTATTTCCCATTCGGGTAAACGACGGATCCGCGTTGAAACTCGCTTAAGGAGTGCGAAAGTAGCACAGGAAGCGGGTGCAAACTCGCGAAACGTTGGTGGAAACTCGCAGCAGGTTGCGGGGATGGGAAACTCGTTCGCGCGAAGGCACGGCGACATTAATTATCTAATTATATCTCGGGGAAACACAGGAGAGAACGCGTCCTCCGTTTCGCGAGCGTTGTTGCGAGGGTGTTAAGGCCGCCTGTTGTTTTGACGGGCCATATATTTTTCGACTCTTTCGGGAGCTGGGCCAAGTGTTTAGAATCTCTAAGTATAGCCTTCCTCCTCCGCGTTTGTATACGTTCGCAGGGGAACGAGGTATTCCCGAGGAGAGTGTCGCGTTTAGGGTGACGAGTTAACCGAACCATCCTACGTCTTCCCGGGCATACAGATGAGGCTCCTTCTCACGGTAGCAACGTATGGTAGTCGATGATTTCGTTCTCCATTCGGTTGTTGACGGGTATCGCTTTTCTCGAGAATAATCTGTCGACACTTTCGTCCCTGGAAATTTTAACGCGCTAGCGAAACGCTAGCCTTCGAGTTGAAGGCAAACGACGGTATCATCTATAGTTAATTAAATAATACAGCGTGTTCCTCAGATGTCCATTTTACTTTGCCGACCCCGTTTAGTCAGCTATGAACTCCGCGTTGGGTATATATGTATGTCGTAAATGCTAAGCCAGAGTGCGCGAGATTCCATAATTGGATTAACCGATTGCTGATATTCATCAACCCTTGTGTAAATTTTGCGAGATGTCAGGGAACTTTCGTCTGACACCATTCTCCGTAACTTCAGCGGTTCTCAAAACATTTTCAATCCGCCCTGAATAGCTGACGGTATAATACCTTGTCACGCGCGAATATTTTAAGCTTATTCGATTACAAAGTTCGCGGTGCTCGACTAGATGAAGGGTTTGACTGCGGCAGCTTCGCAGTTGGCTGCCTCGCTCGTGAATTACGACCGTGTTTGTTTCCTTTTGCGCTGCTGCCGCTCGAAAATAGGGGGAATCGGTGCCTGCCGAATATCTGTGTCGAATAAAGAGGTGGCTTGCGTAACGGCATCCCGTAGGTATTTTTGCTTGTGCGACGTTCGCATATTGACCGTACAAACCATGGATATATTTTAGAAGACAGATTTAGTATTTGTATAATCGAACGTCACCCAATACCTTAGACTGAGAGGCGCTTAGTAATACCACCTACGTGCAAACCGAACACAAGGGAGGACTTGTGCGATAGCAACGTCGGGCGCGGAGCGAGCAACCTACTTCCTAAGATATCATGCACCCCTGATACAACCATGGTACGGCCGCGGCTTATTCGCTGTCGTAAACGCGGATTCGTTTACCTAACCGCGATGTTCGAAGGTGCAACCGACTGTACTAAATTCAGAGATACAGCTACATGTCCACGGCCCACCGGTGGGTGGCCAGGTCTAATAACACCCATTACTTTATTTCGTCGAATTGAAGCGTTGCGTCAACGAAGAAACCACTGATCGTGCCTATCGATGGTATCAGTCACCAAACTCCGATAAGGCGAAACCTAAAGATCTAGGAACCTTTTTGGACAGGATGTTATTGTTTAAACGTCATGAGAAGAAGTCAATCACCGCCAATGTGAAATTCTTAATAATCACGTGGTAGGAGTTTTTCTTCTACCACCATCATCAGCAGGAGCGTCAGCGTCAACATCAGCACCAGCATCAAAGAGTAGACATAAGACATTTAATCGCAAGAGTAGAGTAAATCAAAAGATTGGGATCCCGTTCAGACGCGAGTTGTCTAAGAGAGGCGTGGGACAAAAAGCGAGCAATTCAAAATCCTCAATCCAGGACGTGATATTTGCAATCTCGTAGGCTCCGGCAACTTCAACGGTTTTACTTTCGGAAGTAACTCCGACCTTTCTTGAAACTGTAATATCTCGTGCGGTTGTTTTTGATTGTACTCGCAACTCCTTATTTTGCAAAGTACACGCTCGAACACAATTTCGTTCGTTTTTCCCGCGTACGTGAAATACGCTGTATTTTTCCGCCGGTCGAGAGAAACGGGCAAACACTTTGAGACACTAAATCCCACCATGTTTCATTTCTAAAGTACAGCACGCACCAGGTGTCCGATAAAACAGCTAATACGGCCTGTTGCGCGGCCGTACCTTTTCGACTACCAACGCGGTTTTCAACGACCAGACCGACATTCAAAACTGGATGACTGTTCTATCAATCGATCTAGCCGACGATTCTTTTACTCGACCCGATTTTCGGAAACACTCTGTAGAACGAGAAATACTGTAGAGATGGTCGCGTGTCCACGTCGCCAGAGATCACCCGGCCGTAAATCGTAAAAACGGCAACGAAAGGAGGGGCCAGGGGGTCACTCTATTAAAATTCCAGGCATTTAAATAGGCCCGCGGAATGACAGCGTGGATAAGGCGGCGAATTTATCGACAGGACTTAATTAAATCGACGAAAGCTCGAGGAACACGTCGACACCGTGCCTGCTCGCGTGTTATATCCCCGCGTAGATCCTCCCTAATTGCGATGCTTAAGAGCTATCCTGGCCGTGGCGAGTCCATGAAGCTATCAGGCACTGGTAATTCGCCGATTAATTCAAATCGTCAGTCGTCCAGGATCGCGTTCCTCTGTTAACGGTAATTAGGCAGCCTGATTGCGTCCATACCTTATCGTCTATCGACTTTTCAAGTGTTTTCGACCACCATTCCTTTCCGGAACGTCTTACGCCAGAACAATGCCCGCCTGTTCCGAGTTTCGATCGTCGTATTCGGGTCTGAAGGAGCGGAGCTCTTCGCTGCTTAATTGTCCTCGAACACAATTTTTCGATCACAATTTTTCAAACTTCGAAACGGTGCTGCAAGTATTCCGGGATCGTTGTATTTCTACGAAAGTATTATCAACGAATTTGTGAGGTCTTCCTGGTGAAAATGAGTCCAAACACGACCCTATTCCGGTTCCTTTTAATTTTATGTACTGCTTGGAGATGGAAAGTTCGATTTTGAAAGAATACAGATCTTTCTTTCTCCACTCGATACATAAGATTGAAAATAAACCGAATGTGGTCGTGTTTGGTATCGTTTTCTTTGGAAGAACATCATGAATCCATTGGCGACACTTTCATACAGGTACAATGACGATTTCGAAACATACGACGCATATCAAACTCGAGCAATGGGCAATTTTCCGTTTGAAATCTAAATTTAATGCGCCCAGAAATACTGATTTAGCATTGTCAATGGGAGTTTCTTTATGCGCATTTTCCACGAGTTTGCTCGTAATGGTAGATGGAGAATCGAGTTACCAGAGACACACACACACCCTATGTCTGGGAATTTCCCGTTTGATTTACGTCGCCGCGTGGGAAGTTCCGGATAAAACGGTGATGGTAACGCGAGACTGTCAAAACCCGCATAGAAATAGGGACATTTTCGTGTTTCTATTCCGTCGCGGTCGCGAACTTTACGAGTCTATTCGACTCTCGATGCGGATACGCTTCCCTATCTAAACGTCGCGCTGGTATCGCGGCTAAAAGTGTGACGCAGATAAATGCACAGGGCGAGGAGGACTGAGGGGAACTGAAATCTTGCTGTTTCTTCCGGTGTCTTGTTGTTCGTGAAACTGGAATAACGGAGGGAGGAGGGTGGGCGTGGGGATAGGACTGCGATACGGTTCAGTGCGTTTACGGTGCACCGAAAAAGGACAAAAGTCCTGGGTGAAACAGTCGAAATAATCCTTCGACTTTTGCGACTTGGTGAACTCGCATTTAATTTGAAATTAATAGAATTAATCCAAGTGCCGAGTGTTTGTATTTCCCTCGAGTGTCAGCCTGTACTTTAACGACAAGCCAAATTGAAATTTATGTACATTACTGAAGGGAATGTATTCCATTAAACGAGATTCAGATACTTGAATATTGATCGATAAGTAGTGGATTAAATAGGTACGCTACATTCTTCGAGTATCTACTGCAATCGAAAATACAAATTTCCTTTAACATTTGCCAATCTCTCTATCTCGTTTCCGTTGCTCAGCGCTGATTTTTCCAGGGTTTTTTTTAAGTTAGAAATACTGGTCCCGGTGAATCCCCGTCGCAGAGTTCGCGTTGCATTTAAGCGTTTAATGCGACGTGCAATGGAATCGAAAATTCGTGCTCACGTTTACGGGGAAACGGTTTGTCCCGTCGTGTTTCCCGGATACGTTTCGTTTTATCCTGTAAACCGCATAAGGCGGCTTAGTGTAAGATAAAACGAAACATTGGGGTGCTTCCGCTGCGTGGGGCTTCCACAGTTCGACTGTCGCGGCAGTTTAAATCCAAACGACGCTAAAGCTTGTCACACGCGTAAGACATTAGTGCTCGCAAATCCGCCCAGACAATTCATGCACGTGCATGACGATCATAAAGACAATGACAGCATCACGATGGTCTATCAGTGAGGGTAAAATCGTGTCCAAAAATTCATTTTCAGTACGCAACACGTATAAATTGGTGGAAAGGTGGCAAACGAGGTTGCGTAACGAGCAGTTACGTTTAATTTCGAGGCTTTTGTTCCGTGCGTATTGCAGCGCGAAGCGGGATTAATTGTTTCTTTCCGGCGGAAATTACGAATTCTTGGTGAATTTCTTGGAAGTTTGCGGGAAGACTGCGAGCGCTTGAGGAATGCTCGACACGCTGGAGGAAAATGTGTTTGTTTGGGAATAATTGAAGAAGGAACAATTAACGTTTAGTAATTAATTTCGTCGAGAGTTGCGCGGTACTTTGCGCCGCTCTTGACAGAAAACGGAATTAATCGTTTGCGATGGAATTGCTTGTTGATTGCTTTCGAATATATAAAGCAAACGTGTACATTTCCCACGTACTCTGTGTACATACTTCTTTCTCGAATTTTTAATGACGATATGCGAATAAACATGCTTCTGGTCGAAAAAGATTTTCGTACGTGGATAAATCTCATATCACGCGAAAGGATTTTAACCAGACGGTATCGGTGGCTCGATCAGGGGTCGATGGATCCGTGTCTAACGAGGACGTGATCCCTGAGTCGCGTCAGAAGGTGCGAGGGAGTGGCGTAATCGCGTTTGTTTGTAATTCTAAGCCCCGAAGCCCCGGCAAAATACCGCCAGCGGTTGCTTCGATCGTGAAACTTGCTTCGTGTCGAAAAATCGACGATCCCTTCTTCCTACCTATCGTACAGGGTGTCCGCAAAGCAAATGAATTGCGGTTATTTAAAAATTCTACATTCCACGAACAATGGTGCGCTGCGAATTAAATTAACTCTCCGTGTCCCCCCTTTCAGTTTCTCTCCCCTTCATTTTCCCTCGCACTTCATCCCCCGTAATCGCCGTGATTCGAGTTTTCCCAAAAATCCACGCGCCATAAATTAAAATCTCGCCCTTATCTGACGCGTTTCGTTCGACATTATTGCTCGAACACGCGATTGCAGTTGGCGCCCTTGGCCAGCGCGCAGTGGTACGGACCTAACCCATCGAAAAATAATTGATCGCGCGTTAATTGCGACGGCGGC
This sequence comes from Hylaeus volcanicus, assembly GCF_026283585.1. NCBI lineage: Eukaryota > Metazoa > Arthropoda > Insecta > Hymenoptera > Colletidae > Hylaeus > Hylaeus volcanicus. The sequence goes on from NC_071982.1 coordinate 6,669,429, forward strand.
CTGTCGGGCTGCGTAACACCGAGCCACGAATTATATGTAAATAACAAATGACCCGGGGTTTCGTTGGTAGAATGATAAACGCCTACCAGCGCGACAAGCGTTTCCCAATTAATGGATTTCCAGCTTCGCGCGAGTGCCGAGCGTACCTCGGCGTGTTCGTTTGCTTCGCGATAAGTTACAGATACCACAGACAACCATTTGTTTGCAAGGTAAACGGCTCGATTCCATAGAAGAAATAAAAATATTCTGCAATGTGAAATATTCTCATTCTAGGAAAGACAAGAATTTGGTACACAATGGATACTATTACGTACACCCTCGCTTCAGGATTTACCAAGTAACCGACGTCGGGACCAAGGCAAAAGGCTCCCCAACGAATCCTTTCCATTCCAAACCGTAGAAACCAGATAGCCCCTAAGTCTTCCGAAAGAGGACACGAATCCCCGCGATCCGAAAGCGTCCGAATTCCGAGCCGAGCTCGGGTAACCCGAAAGACCCACCGATTGGCGCTAGTGGCGTCCAAAGCCCCGGACGAAAGTCATGGAGGCTCTCCGTCATCCAACTAGCATCGCTCAAAGACCCGTGCATTACCGAAGATAAGCAAGTTCGTGGAGGAGAAGGAGGAAAGCGCTCGATCGGTGCCAGTTCTGCATCGGCGAGGCTTTCAACCGTCCGCTCTTAAAATCAGACTCCCTCGCCGCTCCTAATTCCATTGGTAGTCCGAATCCACGACGAGCAATCCAGGGTTAATCTTTTTATCGCGGGTCATTAACGCGGAGACGGGCCAGAAGAAAACTGCTCGAGGCTGGCAAGAACCGGGAGGAAAGAGAGCGGAGAGAGGAGAGAGCGGGCGGCTTACGCGGAACGCGAGCTCTGTTACCGAGATTAGGAGGAATTTTAAAGTGGCGAGTGGCCAGAGCTAGACGCCAGACCAGGCCTGAAGGGGCTCGTAACGCGTCGCCAGGGCACGGGCGAGCGGGGTAAAACGGAGGGCCGGAGTGACGCCAGCAGACGGAGGGACGTAGGCTCCTCGACTACCGACGAAGCGCTTAGACGCCACTCGAGGCATGTCGAGGCTCCCGGCGGACTATGGACAGGTATACACCGACTAACGCAAGGCGAGAGAAAATGTGCGAGGAGGAGGACGGGCAGAAACAGAGTGCAGAGGGTGCAGAAGATTAGCGCTAATTCGTCGAGAGAGCAGCCAACTCCGACCAAAGACCAAAGGATACCGTTTCTAGGGAAAAGAGGAAGAGAGCTCCTGAGCCTACCGAAGCCTTCCGGAGCCGCTTCGAGCACCCAGGTTGCTTGGAATTCCTGACGATGGGAACTGTCGATGACTCGAGAGTTTCGAGTTTGGGTGATGGGCTGACTCGTGGAGTTAGATCTTCGAGGAGCGACGAGGAGTTCTTGCGTGGACTGGGTGTCTGCTTGTTACGAGCTTCAGAGACTGCGGTAGGGGGCGACTTTTGGAATAGACCACTTGGGGAGCTTGAAATTTTCTGTCTGGATTCCCATAGCATTTCTTGAAAGTGTAAATTTTAAGTTCAGGGGCAATGGATATCTATTTATTGTCAGGCCTTTAAAAACTGAAAATTTCAAAAAAGGACTCGTTTATCTTCAAGGACCAAATAATTTCATCTGTAAACCTCGAGTGGATCAAGACGGACACCGCGCTCTTTATTGTACTCCGCGTCCGTCATCCCCTGTCTTCGCTGTATTTTGCCTCGCGGTTCTTTCCGGCGAATCACGCAACCGCAGCTCTCGTCGCGCGAACTCCGTCTGATCTTTTATGTAAATGTCCCTCGCGACGTGTGCCGTTACGACTCATTAAACAGCCGGAATAGCAGGGGCATTTACTTATCAAGCGACTTCGCCTTCCTCGTTTACGCAGACGAGCGGCAAGAAAACCAACGGAGGAGAGACGAAATAACTGCTTATCGAACACTCCAGCTACCCTGCCCGCGACTCCTTTAACGACACGAACGTTTGCTTATCAATTGATTTCGCGCTCGACAAATCTGCAACGACCCCGGAGCTCCTTTGCGACAATTAACGAGTCATAATCGAGGGGAGTCCCGAGACACCGTTCCACAGGGCGCCTTTTATAACGCGCGAATCTCGAGATTTTATCTGCGTCCCCCACTGCGAAAGGTGCGAGAAAGTCCCTGGTCCTTCGTAGTCGGGGCACGTGTTCCGTGTAATTTACAACGTGACTCTTTAAAAAACAACTTTTACCGAATACGCCGCTGCGACGGTGTATCCGTGCCCCGGCCGCGATAAAAACTTCGGTTATAAAACGACGGACATTTTACGTGCGTTGGTTTCCTTGTTTCCTTCCAACTTCTTTATGTCCCCCGTTCTTCGCTTCGCGACCGTTGGTGTGGCGGGATGGCTGACACCTGATTGATTTTTTCAAAACACTGACGAGTTAATACATAATAGGATACTGTGGTATACGCGCCTCTTATTACCAAGAATAAGGAGTCAAACGACAACATAAAACCGTAGGGTACGGGATTGGTCGTTTAGGTAAAGCGGTCGACTGTGGATCCGAGGACCGTGGGTTCGAATCTCCCTGCCTTATTTTTCGTTTAGACTCCTACGATACCTTAGGCGCAATTTGCGTTTGAACACTGTGACTGTTGACAGATAGTGCTCGCTATCGTCATTATTCCGAAGACACTTGAATCTGGGGAGGAATTTCTAGGTCTTCTCTAGGTCAGATCCTTGTCCCGATACCGGTGGCATAATCTTCTAAATCTCATTTAATATAACACACAGCGCCCTTTACTAGCTGTTGCCCCCCATCCTCATAAGAGGACACGAGGTTCGAAGGCCTTCCACGTTGCTGCTAACCCCGACGAAGATCCAAGTCAGATCCCTATCCTCGACAGGAACAAAAAAAAACCCGCTCGACTCACCTCTCGATCTCTCCCCCATCCCCTTTCCGAAAAGAGACCATCCCAACCTGTACGTAGACCCAGAAGCCACAGTAAATTATCGATCGGGACAGGGTCGATTGTCCGACAAGCGGGCAGAACGCCTCGAAAGGCCGGTCCCTGGGGGCCAGGTAGGGGGAGGTGGAGCTCGTGACGCGTCGGAGGAACAGGATCCCGCGTCTCATCGCGATCTTGCGATCGTGAGGTTGCATTAACAGTACCTTACGTTCACCGGGGCCCCGGCGCTCCGTTCCCCGCGTCGAGTGTTGACCCTGGTTTTGCGCGCGCGTTCGTGCCTGTCGTGGCCTTTGTGTCTGTCTCCGCTTTCGAACGCACCCGCCCGCGTCTTCCTGAGGATTCACATGTTCGCGAAACAGCCGCAGAGAGGCGGGCATAAATATACAGCCGACGTTATTGTGCGCCTCGAGTCCCAGCGTCGACGTTTCCTCGCTCGTAACGCGGAGAGACACTGCCACGCGAGCTGTACCCTCGAGGACCGGCAACGAGGGGTTTAGGGGGATCCAGGGGGCCGGAGGAGGTGGGGATGGAGTGTGTTTTTTCGGGGCGGATCTCGCGCCACGGAGATGAATGCAGAGAGGGTTCCGAGCTACCTGTGATACACTCGGATTTGGCAAGCATGCCTTGCGTTATCGAGCCTCGCGGTCGTGGGCAAAGGGTGGTTTATAGGGGCGGCAAGACATGGCGGGGTTAAAAGGGCTGAATAAAGACACAGAAATTTTAAACGTAACGGATTACACCCAAGGGCTGGCTTGGGGGGATCTAATCCGGACAAGAGGTTTGATATTCATCGATGATTCTCGGGGAGGGGGTTGGTCGTGGAGTGTGGAAACCAGAAGGGGGTGATTCTGAGTGAAAATGTGGGTCGAAAGTGTGTTCGAGCTTTCGGTTTTGAGACAAGGGACTTGATCTAATAAACTGCGATTATTTCGTGAAATTTCAACGCTGCTAATTTTGCATACATAATAAAATTAATTATCGCGCTATTTTAAGTACGACAACATTTGCTAGGACTTTCGTAGTCCGTGCGCGACTCGAAAATGTACGAGACGGAGGATCGAACGACGACCACGAGTCTCCCCCTGCAAGAGAAAATCAATCGAGACGCGACGGCATGTAGGTACGAAGACGAATGGCGAATGGCAGGGGGATGTGCAGCGAAACGTGCACCATGGATGCAAGAAGAGGAACGGAGGAATAGCAGGCAGCCTGGCAGGGGTCGAAGGTCATTCACGTGTTGCCGTTCTTTGCCTCTTCGACTGGCCACGGCACCTCGCTGCAAAACACACCTGCCCGACACCGCGGTCGAACACTTTAACCACGCTCGAGACCTTGTTCTCTTATACGAGCTGTTGCCCGCGTCGTCGAAGCGTCAAGATGCAATATTCGCTTTGCGTTTTAGATACACGAACTATCAAGTTCACCGTTCGGTCCTTCCATTACTCTTCTCGAAAGCTTTTCCATTCCCACGCTTCGAGTTAGGGTATTTTTAGCCGGAGAAATATTGTCATTAAATTGATGTCGTCCAAGAAATTGTGTACACTGAATTTCGGAGATACAAAGAAGGCCATAAGTCACGACTACACAAGCGAACAAGAAATATCTCTTGATTTACAAACAGAACATGAGTTAAGATAAGAGTCCAGTAATCCTTCGAGTAGCTTCTCGGAGTTCCCCGTCCTCCGCTGGAGACAGTGCAGAAACAACGCGTAAGTGGAACATCGCACGTATTGATTTTCCCTACCGCTAATAGCGCAACGTCCTCAAGAAACCGTACAGTCAGTCGATGGGGGTGTTGCGCGCCGGGCGACATGAAAAAGGCGAGAAATAGGCCGCAAGCCACCTTACCTAAGTGCCTCCTCGAGCTAAACTGCTGTCAATTACGAGAGATTTCCTAGCTATTTTTAAGAAAATTGGAGCCAGCAATGTGTTGCTTGCAAAATTACAAGCGTTACAGGCTGGAGTCCCTGGCAAATGAGTAGTTTCAATGGAGAATGACGAACTTGAAGAGAGTCTAGTAGTGGGGATACTAAAGTTAAGCCGAAAATGCGCCATCCGTCGGAGTTGGAAAATAAAAAATATGCAGGCTGCATTAGAGGCACCAACTACCATTAAGATTGACCTGACCGACTGCACTTGAGATTAAACACACCAACTGCGACTATATCAAGACAGGTGAAACCCCTGCAATCTACCACAAGTGACGTCAGTCGACTAACAGTATCCTCCCAGCAACAGCTTTCTTCCCCCCTTGCCCCCAGATCGTTTCAATCGACCAATTACAACGAATTGGAAATCAGCATCTCGACGGCGCGGGGGGGGGGGGGGGGGGGGGGGGGGGGAGGGTACTTTTTATCGACTGACGTCACTTGTGGTAGATTGCAGGGGTTTCACCTGTCTGGATATAGTCGCATTTGGTGTGTTT
>NC_071982.1:6674913-6781438 GCF_026283585.1 Hylaeus volcanicus
CCCCCCCCCCCCCCCCCCCCCCCCCCCCCCCCCCCCCGCCCCCCAAGTCAGATGGTTCTTCTTAGCAGCTTTCACCTGTTCCGTGTCGAACAAGATTTCCGTGCGGCGCGACGAGACCTCTCAGAGCCGTGATTTCGCGCGTGCAGATCTACGCGATCCCCGTTACGGATCTATACCCGCCGTAGAAAGGCGTCCGCTGTAACCTAAGCGGCTTGCACTTAGTGCCTGTTTATCTCGTTAGATGCGAGGCTCTAACCTTCCGTAACATCCGCTGGCACGATCTGCTCGTAATCTCGTTTGACTGCTCGTACTCCCCGTGTCTCCAGGAAATCCCATTACCGCGCACACGGGGGATCATAGGCATTTCGCCAACATAAAATTTACCAGTCGCATCTCGCGGCATCATCGCGCAGACACTTTGTTTACCTGTCCCGGAAAATCGTCCTCGATACTGGTGAAGGGTAGAGGAAAGGTTTGGGAAAGGATGGCACTGTCCAGTAATCGCGGATTTAGGAGGTTATGGGCTACAAGGTTTCAAAACTCTTGCTGGCAAGTTGGAAGAAAAGAGGGAATGGTACCACTTTCGCAACAAAGAGGTTACTTTGACGGAGGTCCTCGCAACGCCGACGGGAATCGAAAACCAGAGGAGGGCCCGGACCGGAAGTTCTCCTCGCTAATGTTTAGCATACCGTGGGGAACTGAGATGCTCGCGAGGCGGCGGACACGCTCCGGGACATCAATTTGCATTAATTTTCCACGCTTCCGCGAGCTACGCCACGACGATTAATTCGAGCTAGATGGCGTTGACGACTCGAGGACCACTATTAACGTGAATTTCGCGACGCGGACATGTCCGATGGCGTTGGGCTCGGGGAACACCTTTTTGCAGAGATTGGACACTGTTAAGTCCCACTGCTTGTCGAATTACTCAAGTGTCTGGCAACCGCGGCAAGAATTATTTTGGTGCCGGTCTGGTACTGTTTCTTTGATTTTCTGGGACTTGGTAATTGATTGAACGCTGCTGTTACTACGCGGCGTGTTAAAGCCTGAGAGGGACAGATGTCGGTCCTGTCGAGTGTATGTTTAAGAAAAGAGTATCTAACGCAAAGGATGCACCAAGGTCCATCCGGGAAGTATTCCAAAGCGCGAAGTTTCCTTCCTTCGGCCAAGTTGTTTGCGAAATTACGCAACATTCTGGACAAAGGTGATGTGTCCTGACGTGTCTTGATGAAGAGACTGGCGGGACGCAATAGTGGAGGAGGTTGGGTAGTAGCCGAGATTTTCCTGATCGCTCAAGCTTCGAGTCGAACTTCCGCCCGCTGAGACACGTCCTCCAGGTTCCGATCCAACAAAGTTTCAGGACACTTTGTTGGAACGTGACGTTCCCTAGGCTGGGTATCAAAATTAGCGATTAGCTTTCCCAGTGTTTCGCGAGCTTCGAGGAACTATGCATGAACGGATTCTTAAGAGGGAATTGTGATACATATAGGTTAGGTTCGCGACGAGGCGTATACTACTTCGAGGGTCTGGGTAGGTGATACTCCACTTCCGGGGGACTTCTTTGGTGTCTAGGAAACTGGGTCTTTGAAATTTTGTTGAGAGATAAATGAAGAATATCAGAAATATTCAAGGGACATATTTCAGGTTTAAGGGTTGCGTCCTCTAATGAGAATTTATTATCAAGAATATTTTCTGGGCGGCCGCCGTGAATGAACTTAAGAGAGGAGCACAAGTTCATATTCACGGAGTTGTCGCAGCCGCTTTGGTAATCCTTGCCCGGCAAAATCGGGTAATTATTGCGATTTAATATCCCAGACTTGCCGTAAACTCGTTAGGCTTCCTAATTGAGATTACAGGAGGAGATCCTCCGAGGAAGAAGATTGCGGAATACACCACATGCGCCTCGAATACTTCGGAAGACTTATCGCTTACAAAACTTCGTAATAACCTCCTCGAAAGCTTGCGTAATGCTTTAAAGCGAAACGATACTTTAACGATCGTTCGGGCTCCAGCTTTTTATGGGGAACTGTTCGTCACCGGGGCAGTTGGGTTCTAACGAGGGAAAATTTTAAAAATACTGCGGAATTGAAGAAGGAAAATTTTTAAATAACATCCCTGCCACCGTTATGTTTTTCTGACGATCGCGCGATGAATATTTTTATTAATACCGGACTCCTAGGACAAACTAGGTCAGGAAACTGTCTCTCGGTGAGATAATAGAAAATTCAACAAAAATGCCGATAGAAGAGACATCTGTCGCGGGATAAATGTTTTTATTATTCTATCATCGTAATGTATCATAGAATAGATTTCAAATTTAAAAGCGGGGTGGGCGATGATGAGAACATAAAAAGAATAACACGTGTTTACGTACCATGTGTTGTCCTGCTCGACCTTGTTTCCCTGTTACACCGAGTTTTGCGCGTGGTGACCTGTATCTATAGGTCACCGCCATGCGAAACCGGTATGACTTGGAAACAAGGTCAAACAGGATGTACGTGAGTATTAACCCGTGCTATTATGCTTTTATATGATAAATGAGACTAACTGCTTACTTGTTACTTGACTACATGACATTTTGTCTGTACTTACAGACGTTATGAATAATACTAAATCTTCAGAAGACGAACACCTGGCGGGTCAAGCATTACCAGTACCAACTCTCTAAATTAATAATTTCATCCTCATCAGCCCGATCCTATTTCTTAACCTCAACCCAATGTCCACACCTTCGCCTCTCGAGAGATCAGGACACCTTCTCGAGTTCCTAGGATTTTTTTCCCGAATAGGGGTGGGGAGAATTTCCGTGAAGATTACGAGGTCGGGAATCGCGAGAGGTTGGCCAGCGTGGGAGGGTGGAGACGCGGCCCTAACGAGATAAGTAGGCACGTGAATGCAGGCCTGGTTCCCCGCGCGAGCTCCTATGAGAAGACGTTGCTGAGGAACGGGCCAGGAACCAGATAGGACGGAGAGATTTGCGGAGGTTCCGGGTCGTTGGATGTGCGCGCCGCCTACGCAGAAACGGACCCACTTCCACGAGCGGGTCTCTCTTCCTCCCTCCTCCGCGAGACTTCGTCTCTCTAAATTCTCCGGCTTTTGTTTCTGTCGTTTAACGCGCGGACGAGGGCGTTGGACATCGGTTACGGGGAATGTCTTGGTCATCGGCGTTACCTAATCTCTTACGACCTCTAATCGCGTGTTTGCCAGCGTTCTTAGCCTTCCGTTGGGCCCCTAGCACTAAAGATAAAACGTAGAACGCGCGGGGGATATTAAAGGTGTGTCGCGTCTTCATCAGCTTCTTCGTCCCGTCATTCCCTCCTCGCAAAAATGTGAAACATAAATTCCCAGCCTGAAATTCATAACATGAATTTTTAATTTCGCAAGAAAAATGACGGAGTTGTTTTCCACGCGGCAACAATACACCCACCCTCCGCCTATTAAATAATTAAACGGTCACGTGATGCAGGTTATCGAGTGATCCTCGTGCTCGAAGCGGGACAGGGAACGATGCAGCGAAAGGTTACGCGATTCATTATCAACGAGATTCTATTACGTGAGGGCATTTAAATAAATTGCATAGAATCGATTGATGATAAATCGCATTGTCACGTTCCATTAAACGAGGATAGTGGCGAAAAATATTTGGCCGTATATTCGTGGCACGTTTTGACCCCAATATTGAACTCAACGTTGGGGGATTCTGTATTTATTCCCATCCACTCTGTCTTGCTAACGACGAAAACGAAAGCGGTGATTTCTGAGGTCCTCAACTCGAATCCTCGTTAATATCACGACCAGAGGTTTCGCGACCCTGAGGAATCCTCCGGGGACTTTTTATCTGTTTCTACCTTCTTCTTAGGTCCCGAGCTAACGGTATCGCGGGGGTCAGTGTCGTAAAGCCCGGCTTCGAGAGGTCTCTACAATGTCCCTAAGTGCGAGGGGAGAATAAAAGATGCGGAACGGAAAGAAGAGAGGCGTGTCGCGTGCATTGCAGAGGACAGCGGATCGTTTCGATATCAGCGGACACGCTATCGGGGATCTCAGCGCGCAGCCGGCTGGCTGGTTCGCGCGGCGTCGGACGAGCGTCGTAATTTGCAAAAATCGCCGCCCGATCGCGATAAGCGAGCCCGGTCGATGTTTGCCAATTAGCGTGCAGCAGCCAAGAGAGAAGAGAGAGGAAGAGAGCCGCGTTGCACGATGGGTGTCGGCTAATGGCAAAGCCGCGTCTCGTTTTCTCCTCGCGACAGGACCCGCCTGACACCCCGAAGCGTGCGAGCACAAGTGCATCCCTCGTGAGTATCTCGCCAGGCTACAGCGAGTTGCACTCGTCAGTGGACGTATTCCTTTGCCCTCTCCGGACCTAGAATGCATTGCCTGGATCTAACGGTGGTTCATATTTGATCAGAGACACCGTAGTTTAACGTTACTCTAAAAGTGTTCTTCCTTCATCCTACGTTTAAATTGAATATTTGATCTAATGATCAAGAGGGCAAGCGAAGACTGATACCTCGGAAGAAGGATCCACGCTCTGAGCTATTTCTGGAATCCTACCTACAATAACACGGGGAATTGTGTCAACAGTCGAGAAGCAGTGCCACGATGACCTGTATCAACAACTGGAACAGCTTCTGCGTTCACTCCAAACATATGTCCTCCGTGTTCCAGCCTCCACGTTCATAATTAAAACAGGCTCGGTATTCCTTTAATAAGTTTATAAATACCACCAATTCCCATTGTCTACGAGGCGGCGGAGGAATTTTCGCAACAAATCCCCTCGTCTATGAGTACGGAGAACACGGCGTTCAGCTAGCCAGCGTCGATAAGGAAACTCGGCCGGAGTAAAATAATCAAGTCCCCGGCCAGAAGACGATCCGAGTCTTCCAGACTCTCGCCGCTTATCAGATATTCCAAGTGAAACGGAACGCGGATTAACAGAATCCCTCGAAATAATTAAGCCCCGGATAATCTGATGCTGCTCTTAAGATTTCGCTGGTCCCTGATAGCTGAAGATCTCCCATTGCGGGCAGGGGGGCGCGAAACTGGCCCGCGTTACAGGATCTTTCTTGAGAAGCACGATGCCAGCTATTGCGTCAGTCTCCCCAGGTCTTTGAGACTGGAGTCATTCCGGTGTACGTACTTTGCGTTGAGTGATCCGTGTTAGAGAAAAACCAGAAACCAGATGGATTGGAAACTTATTCTAGTGGAGAGTGTTTCAAATAGACGCTGGTTCAGGAAGAGCCTCTAGAAGGATTCTTGGATGCAAGACGAACAAAGATTATGATACATAGCATCCGGTTCCAAGCGGTGACAAAACTTCCTAAGGAATTATAGGTTTAATTCCTTTGGAACTCAAAGTATCGATAAAATGATTATCGGCCAGGTAGAGGTCATCTAATTAAATTTAGCATTGGTGGCAATGGAACGACTTAAGAAGAAAGACTTCGAGTGCAAAAGGCTTAATCTCTGAATTCGTTTCGCAACAGAAGCTGGCGCTTCCGCGTTTCCGCAGGTACGCACGGACAAAAATACACCGAAACAAAGAGAAAGAACGAAACTCCGGCCGAAAAGGGGTTCATGCCGCGCCGGAAGTCCCCCACCATGGCGTTCAACGCCCGTTTCTCGCGTGCTCTTCCTTCTCTCGGCGGCGAAATTAATTTCGGCCGCGACGCGATAACTCACGGTCGCGCGTCGACGCTTTGACGCGCATAAAAATCTCACCGCGGTCAGCCGTTGGCGGAACTGCATGCGAGGCTCGCATGCAGCCGCCCAGGCGTCGCGACGTCCCATTCGTCGCGGCTGAAAAAGGACCAGCGGCGACAATGCGCGCTACTAAATGCAGAATTCTTAATAGTCTGAACGAGTACACCATTTGCCCTCGGGGACTGTAGCGATGTTGGTAGCTACAGTACGGGCTTAGCAACCCCGAGGTACCCGAGCTAGAGGGGGGCCAGCGGGCCCCAAAAGATGAGAAGTAAGAGATACTGCAAACGCACTTTAAATAAACGAACGAACGAGTACACCACTTGGGAGATTAAAGCCGATCCAAAAGTAGAATTTGACACGTTACCTATCGATTCGTCTCTTTTACGACCTCTAATACTGATCTCTTTTTAGAGGTCTGGGTTAGGTCGGGTTAATATGGCTTTAATACAGACCTAACCTGAGAAATGCGATGAATTCTCGCGAAGCGTTTCGATTTCCTTTTCTCGCGTCGTTTCGCCGGGCCAAGTAAGGCACTCCCCATACGATTATGAGATCATTCTTGCCCAACGGTTGGGCAATCACGAATCCCAATTCCAGAACTGTAACAACGGCGCCCAAGTGGAAGGACAATTACGTAAAAGGAGAGGACGCCCACGCACACGGAGCGCGGCCTCGACGGCTGAACCGTGAGTCTAATTTAAGAATGCGCAATAAAAATGAATGTTTGACGTGGACGTGTTCCGGTACGACGGTAAATTGTTTCTCAAGCGGTCGGAGGAACCCGTCCTAAGGTCAAAAGCCGTTTGGGAGTCGCATCAACGACGTGTCCGCCACTGTGTCGAAGCAGCGACGAATCACGCAATTAATCCATTACCTCAATTACGTTCCTTATTATGCATTGAGGCTCCTGGCCGCGCTGGTCGCCTCGTCAGACTTCAAAGGGCAATTGTGTCATCAGCGTTCAACGATGATTCCGTCCCCCGCCCATACTACAAAGTGTTATTGTGTGACATTAACTCGTTAGCAAATGTCATCTTTCCTGTTAGGGATAGTACATCGCAGCCATAGTCGATTGGCGTGGTGTAGGTCGCGAACAGAACTGGTACAAACATAGTGAATTCGTTGTATTGGATACGTCTATTTTATCGACATAAAAAGAAGCAGAACCTTGCAAAATGAGTAAAAACCAAATCCTCAAGCGGGTCAACCGTACCGTTTACTTGGAATACATTCCCCAAAAAATGCTTACCCTTCGGCCGTAAAGCAAAAAAACAATCCACGGCTACCCCATTAAATCCGGAGATAATTTTCAACGATAAAAGTGTCGCGGGGAAGGGACCGTAAAAGCGCAAAATGTTGGTGCGCCGCGACAGAACGGTATCTTGATAATCGTGCGTTTTCAAGGGAGCAAAAAATTTTAGTAGAGGAATGCGGGGTGGGCACGGGGCTGGTCGAGCTTTTCGAGGGCGCGCCTCGTAATTTCTCGCGCATCGATTTCGAGGCTGGACGCCGAATTATGCATGCCGCGGTGGCTCCAAAAGCGAAAAATCGCTGCAAACGCGTGTAAACCGCGCTACAGTTTGTGGTCCGCCATTTTTTTTTTTTTTTTTTTTTTTTTTTATTCATTCCACGTTACACCGTCGAGCTTCGTGGCTCGCAAAAATTATCGTCGTTATCGGATCGCCGGCCGAGATAACGTTTGTCCGCGACGGGGAAATCGGTTTTTCCGCGACCAATTAGATGTACGCAGGCGATAAGTCCTCGCCCGGGGGTAATTAGATTTTTGCGAAAGGCCGTCGTCTGCCATTCACGCGATAATTATTTGATACTGACGCGACGGTTCATTTTTGATGCAAAATTTATCGCCGACGCTGCGACAATTCAATTCTTTCTCGCTTTGTCCGGGAACCGGGAAACGATAACGAAAATTACGTACTCGGTGCTCGTATTTCACGCTGATGGCCGTTGAAACGCGCCCGAAGTAATTATGTAACGCAATTCTCGCGGTAAAAGTGTCGGGAGTTCGATGATTAATGCTTTCGAGGCGCGAATCGGAGTTAACCCCTTCAGGCTCGATTTGTTCTACGGTCGCGTAAAAGTAGCGACATCGTAAATCAGGTATGTTCGAACTTCTTGCCCGTTAGAGCAACGGTGGCCAACGGTGGCCAACAGTGGCCAACAGTGGCCAACAGTGACCCCGAACGGTATTAGGCCAGCCTTACGGTTGCCAGGAACCGACAAATATTTAGGATATCAGAATGGTAATAAACCCTTTTTTTTGTGGAGAAATGCATTACGCACATCTCGGGTTCCGGGCGAGAGAGAAGGCGAGGTTATGTGGGACTAGCATCGGGGAGGGGAGCACCCAAGGGGCGCTAAAACCCCACACCCGCCTCGCTACATGGGAAGTGCCTGGATCACGTGAGTATTCTACAGGACATTGGTGATAAACCCAACACTGACCTAACGTGTATTTCTTGTATCAAAGTTTATTAAGTTGTTGTTAATAAACGTTAAAAGTTGTTGTTCGTTTTTTAAACCCTGCCTTCGTAACGAGTACTTCGCGTTCAACTGTCGGCGCAACAATATAATGCCTACGGTCGTCGAAGGGGTTAAGGAATGATGTGGTCAGACTCGAGCATACGAAAAGCAGAAAATTGCGTATGCGAAACGAACGAAGAATTCTTTCGTGTAAAGTTAAAATAAAAACTTCTTAGCCGGCGCAATGCGAATAATTTTTAAAGGCACTAATAAATACATAAGCGTGATAAAATATTCGCAAAATGCGTCGAAACGACCGTAGTAGGAACAGGGACTGTCCCTGTGGAAAATTCGTGGAACGCGGGAAACCGTGGGAAATTAAAGCGTCGCAGGGACACGTTCGCGCGCGCATTACGTATTATAAATGTTGCGCGGCGGCTAGGAACGCGTCCCACCCGGTGACTAGAGACTTTAATAAAAAACGCATTACACGCGTCAGGTGATTTTATCCGAGTTTCGTTTCGCCTTCGGTACACGTAAGCCAGCGCGTACACACGGAGGGAAACAGGGAAGCCCCGTTGGATATTGCGATTCCGCGACGCGTACAGGGTGTCGCCCCTTCAATCTCGTGTGTCTCTGGCACTAACAGATACCGTCGACGTCCTGTAAATAGGGAACATCGTCGGGAGCGATATTTACACGGAATCGCCATCTGCGCAAGAAATTTCTCTGGTACTTGGTTACGCGTGGCCATTCTACCGTGGATGCTCCCAAGCGTCGACCAACGGTTTCACGGCTAAGATAAAGAGAGCGAAGACATTAAATGACTTCCGAGGAAAGCACGAAGAAAGTTCGAATGGGTTACGGGGACACTGCCTTCATCTGCACCCAGGACGTTGATATTTGAAAGAAGATATTCAACTACAAAGAAAGAAGTTGGAAAAACACGAACGAGTTGGATTTCAATTTTTATCAGCACCTACAGGATCCGCCTCTCCGGTTTTGAATGAAATACGCCGAAGATGAGGTTCCCGGATGCTCTTTCAGCGACTTCCCGGGGGAGTTTTCCGTATCGAGTAGTGAGGAAAAGTACGACGTCCGCGCAACAGTTACTCCTCGAGAAGTTTCCAAGTCCGAGTTCATCGTATCGAAGTTCCAGGAGACGTGCGAGAAATACGTTCCACGTTTCCGCGACGTCCGTCCGACTGCCGTCTATGTTACGGGACTCGGCGTTTCGAAACCGTCAAGCGGAATAAATCGCGACACGTCAAACCGGACAACCTACTAGAGCGACGAATGCACATCGGAATTTACGTCGAGTTAATTTCGTGGTCTCTGGTGTGCTGAGTTTGAAATGAAATCTTGGTACAGTAATGTCCACGTTAGTCGCACAAGGTCAGTCCCGAGCTTGTGCATCTAACGAGACATTACTGTAGTTATTTCGACTAGGGGTATTCGTAGAACGTAGGCGTGCATCCTCATCGAGTCTTTCGCGTCGTTTAAGACCCGAGACATCTCGTAAAATCTGTGCAAAATCGATTACTCTGGAAACTTGGAAACAAAGGGCAAAGCAACTTTCACCCTCGTCGACAGACCATTGTCGCTCGCCAACCGCAAAACGAAGTCCTCCGCGAGTAGTAGATACTCGAGGCGTTACGAGCCGACTGTAACCCTATTTCCATCGCTTGCCCTTCCCGTTATCCCACCCCACACAGCCAAGAAACGACGATACACACCATTCGGCCTGCAAATTGAACCGAACAAAGAAGCAGTTCCAAGGATGCGAATAACCAGCGGAGGGTAGACGACTCGGTAATATACGATATTCCTTGACACCAGCCCGGGGATATTAAATAAAGAATTCCCCGCAGTCTCGCGGGAAGCCCGGGGGCACCGTTTCGCCCATTACCGATCATCCCTCCGCGTATTCCTCCGGAGACGAGACGCGGTATCTGGCCGATGTTATGACTCCATTCATGCCAACTTACCGAGTATCCTAACAATGTATTGCGCGAGTCGATGCTACTCCGCGCGCCGGAGTTTCTCCTTCATCAATGTCCTTATCTCCTAGGGGAGTCGCGGGTATTGCGATTTTAATTATGTTTGAGTTTACCAAAGACCCTCTGAAAAATTTAGACCCTGCCGTGGCGGAAATTGAAGAGAACGATTGCTCGATTTTCGATATAATATACTAGCCATGAGAGGTGTATGTTAACATAACTAACGCGATCTTCGTGCACCACAGAGTGCAACGATACCTAGAACCAATCACCGATAGTCAAATGCTGGATCCTTGGTGCTCCCTTCAGTCCTAACCCACGGATAATCGCACCCCGTGCCAAAACCTCAGTCGCCTTGTCTCGGTTAATCTGGTCTCAGCAGACCACATTGCGTGCCACAACAGATTCCAAAGATAATTGGAAAATAGCGTTCGTCGTTTGCGAATTCTCGTGGTTGTTGTCGCGGAGCCCGCTAAGAGCTCCGTGCTTGTTTTCTTTCAATTACCGTCGCTCGTTAATAGAGACGCGGAATCTCCGCTTGCTTTCTGTCTAAACAAGCCACTCTCGATGATTTCGCGCGTCTTATCGGTACTCTTTCACGGACCGGAACGGAACAATCCAAGGCGCGAAAGGCGCGACGGGAGAAGCAGAGACGGCGACAATGCGGAGCCCGGCGAAATTGCTCGGCATCTTGAATGCCAACGGGAAGCTGAGTTAACGTCGAAAAGCTTCTGAGTGACTTGCTCGAGGTTTAATCACCGGCAGAAACTTCTGTAATGGGAGCGGCAAAGTGCTCGCGAACGAGGCTGATGCTACCCGCGCGTTCCGCGTGTCTATTGCCTCTTTTGTGAGTCAGAAGTTCGACAAACGCGTGCACGCGTTTAGATTCTCGTAAAAACGAGATCCTTTATGGTTCCTGAGATCATTCCTCCGTGCGCGTGTTGCTAGTTTGATAAGCAGGCCACCCTGAGAGAACCGGGCGACTCGAGCTTGGGAACTTCGGAAACATTTAACTTCTGGAGGAAGTGGTGTCATGGTGGAGACGTACAAGTGGAATATTTTGGAGTTCTGAAGACATAGAAAGATACCGTAATGAAGGACTATACCGAGAGAAATGGGGAGATGATTAAAAAATGAGACACCATCCGACATTTTTGCAAAGGAAATTGTAGTTCAGAATCGTCTCAACTACCCCATTTCCGGTTCTTAAACTAATTCTGGGGCATGTTGTATAACGCCATCACTAATCGTTAACGCATGAGACGGAGACAAAACAGAGGAACGTCTGCCTCTGAACCGATTGAAGCCAGAGAAGTTGCTAGAGAACCTAGTAAGTTCATGACCTCTTCAACAACTATTCTTCGGGTGCTTGAACGCATTATCGCAATCCACGTGACCCGCGCCGACCTGCCACTTACGGGTTTGAATGATGACCGAAAATGAAGTAATCCAACTTGAGCATTCAAAACCGAACACGCAAAAGCGTCGTAATCCGACGATGCGAATTCATTTACATTCGAAACACGTCGTCCCGTGGATTGGAAAAAACGGAACAGCGACCGTCAACACCTAATTGAACGTCCGCGCGGGGACCGATTAATCCTCACCTGTCATAATTCGGTCGAGGCAGGATTCGCTAAAAATCACGGACGCATAGCCGCTTTTTCGCGCCGCTTAATGACGCCGCTGGCAACGTTTTTGCATACCCGGGCACCATGTGCGGCATGCGACTCGTGATTTTACGACGTAACGCGTCGCAATTAACCTTGCCGCAATGACGAGGACCCGCTGGACGATAATTGACGCCCGGCGCCTTTTACGTTCAGGCAAATTGTGTTAATAAATCGTGAATCATAACGGAGGTGAACAATGTACGACGTGGCTCGCGGAGAGGAACAGCTAGCCGACTAATTAATTTACAGCGCGCGAATGACGCCGTTTGAGGAATCGATTCTGTCCAATCGAGGCATTCCATCCACCGGTCATCCAACAATTGAAGCCCAGTGATCTATACAGCTCTGTTGGCGGTTTTAGGTCAAGGAAATTCTAGGAAGGACAAGCTCCACGGTGTATATGCCTCATTTTTCTGATCCAAAGGCTCCGGGTAATGTTTGCCATCATGAATGTTCAAAGGTGGTTGCTTATCGTACAATCAGGCTTAGGCTCCAGGGTCAGAAGTCAACCCACCACTAGCTCCAGCTCGTGGACTAATATTAAGAAAGGAGTTTTAATCTCGAACAACCCCTCACCGGTCTATATGCATTATAATTATGCTCGGTTGGGCTCGTTTTAGGGAACGCTTCGCGGACCCTTCGCCGCTCCAGGCAGCCGGGTTACTCTACGTATAATTGGTATTTATGCTCGTGGCTCGCGCGTTGCGCACCGTGATTTGTGGCTGAAACTCCGTTAATGAGACGCACGTGTCCGTTAATTAACCGGGACCTGCCGCTCCGTCGGGTCCGCTGATCGGCTCGGATTAGCCGCCCGCTTTTTTCCACCGTCCTGGGAACCGTCGCTACCTAGAAGACGCCTTGCCGCCTCTATCAAGAGACAAATCCCGGCAGACGCGATTTTTTTCAATCATGGTCCTCGCGGCCTCGTTAATCTTCCCGAATATCCACGCCGGTCTCCTTCACCGCGCTGAATATGCCTTCTCCCTTCCACGGTGAGGATGAAACGACCGTCGAGCGAGTCGGTGATCCTCGATGACTCGTGGAACGGAAATCAGAGGGGCTGCGAGAGTCAAGCGAAGGCGGGATTGGAGGATCCTTATACAGGGTATTCTTCGAGACAATACGAATAATTTTCTGTTACACGGACTGCTTCGAGCTACGGATTCGTAGCTAACCTCGTGCAAATCTGAAAGGGTAGAGGTACTAGCACGTGAATCGCTTTCTTATTGTTAGACTAGGGCCAAGCCAAGTGTCCGCGAACCGGCTTTTTCAATACTCGAGGAGTCGTGTTAATATAAGGCTCCTCCATAAAACTCCACCTCATAATCCAGCCGAAGGATACGTTTTTCCTCCCGGGACACCCTGTACGAGAACGTATAGGGTGTAACTCCGCGGTCCATTCCATCGGAGTTAATAAAGAAATATACAAGGTGACCAACCTCCGCATTTAATATCAATTTGCCGCCCAGCTCTTTCCTTCCCTCGATGACTGTCCCTCCGCAAGGGTGAGACGGCTCAACGAGGGTGGGATCGCTAGGAAACGACTGCCGGATGACGAAGAGGGTACGAGAATAGGCGAGGACGAGCGACGATAAGAAAATAAGGGGGACGCCGGGCGGGAGGGAGGGAGGGAGGGCAAAATGGCTGGGTATCGCGCGGACGAGAAGAGATGGTGAAACAGGCTACTAGCTAGGAATTTTCGTGGCTGAAGCCTACCCAAGGGGCTGAAAAGAAAGTCAGGGTGGAACGCGTCGCGGAACTTCCTTCGCCACGGACGAAGTAATTGTTAAAACGCGTTCCAAAAGATGAGGGCTGCTGATTACTTTCCTACCCCCGACGCGTCTTGTCGCCGATGCTTTTTTTCTCGCTGTAAATGCCACGGATGCGGTCCACCCTTGGCAGAACGGTGGAAGTCTAGCAAATTGACGGGAACCTCTTTGTCCCAAGCGAAAGGAATTAGTCGAGTAACGCGGAGTACTTACTGTTTCCCAGCCAACTCCGGGGAGAGACACTTTCTACCCCTACTCTCAGTTTCTATCCTCCGCCAACAACGATCCCGATAGTTATTGCACTCATCGTCATATCCTGACGAGGTTTCCGTCAATCCTGCGCGCCCACCGCATCTGTTGCTAGCCAGGTGTTATTAACGTCACAGCCCCTCTCACGGAAGACTGCAAGAGCTTATCCCAAATTTGAAATCACTTTGGAGGCCGGCGCAATCACCGAGTACAATATTCCAATTTCATCAGATTCAACAACAACCCCCGGAACGCAACAGTCCAAACACGGAAATCCTTTCGATTAACAAGCGCAGGGGCAGGCCCCGAAATTAATTCCGCGGTAGCCCCCCCCCCCCCTCTCCTCCTCCTCCTCTTCATCCATCCAGCCAGCGGAAACATGAATTATGTCTGTCGATGAAGAAGCGCCGCGGCGCAGCTGTCATCGTCGTCCCCGCGGTAATTGCATTATTTGCATTTAAAACGACCCGCGAAAAAGACCCGGGGAACCGTGGAAAAGGCACGCTTCGACGGTCCTTTGACCACTCCATCTTCGAAGACCTAGACGTGGCATCCCTTTGTGGCTGCGTCTGGGCTCTTATTAAGGTCGACGGACCGGACAGCGCAATTGCCAGCTCGACCCCTGCCGTACAGGTCTGGAGGGTGGCATTTCGTTCCCGAAAGTCAATAAACATGCCTCTTTACGAAAAAATACTTCTACTTGTTTTTGATATTTCGGGTCGAGGGAGTTTGTGTAATGGCTGTGTGCAATGTTTGTTTGAAATAATTAAATTGTTATTTACGGACTATGTATAACGACGTAAATTTTTATAAAAGTTTGTAGAAACTCTTTTAATATATAAAAAGATAGTTTCCATAACAAAGCATGATACAAACAGATGAAACCGTAAAAAAAAATTAGGTGACTCCTACCGTGATCGAACCGCGTCCAGCGCAAAAGATTGAGTTCGCAACCTGCCGCTCTACCCACTGCGCCACACTGGTTCTATGATACTTTCGACACTTTAACAATTTATTTCTTGAAAACGAAAGAGAGTTGCCCCTTCCTACTTTCCGAGATTGTTCTACATACCCTTCTTTGCATATGAAAACAATTTGATTAAAAAATTCGGTAGACACTTGGAGATGTCTCCTTTGAGCTAACGTGTATTCCTTGTATGAAAGTTTACCGAGTCGTAGATAATAAACGTTAAGAATTATTGTTCGTTTTATAAACCCTGTCTTGATAATGAGTGCTTCACGGTGTTCAACCCCCCGGCGCAACGCTATGTACTCTCCAGACCAAAGGCGCTGGTCTCATCAAAGTCAGTGGCGCGGCCCCTCTGGAAAGTGTTTCGAAGACGAGTCGAAAACCCTTTGACGAGCTGGGAGATCGCTCGAGTGCGAGGGTGCTACTGATGTATCGAGCGTCATTCGTTTCGAGCGAGACTCGGACGAGAGCTACCGCTGAAACCCCATTTCGAGTTGCTCGAACGATACTGGTGTGAATATGTTTGACAGTCGAAGGAAGAACGGGGGAGGTGCGAGAGGATAATGGGGCACGAGTGGACGTAGAATGAAGTGGTTTGCGAGCCTAGAAGGAAAGCGTACGTTGCGTTAATAGACTGCGAGTACCATTTTTTTAAAGAGATCTCGAGAATTCCTCAACATTCCCGATGATCGCAAGAAGAGGACATACGTGCAACAATATTCTTATCTACCAACGCGTCGAGCACCCCTGAACGACGAAGTCATCCTGCCTGCCCGTCCGTAACAGTCCCGAGCAGCGCCCAGCCCTATGGCAGGTGTTCCATCGAACGAATTTTTAATGGAATTCGAAGGTGCTTTCGGAGCCTCCTAGAAGCTTATACGACCTCGAGGCGTCTTTTCTCAGCCGTCGTATAACCGGGGAAAGCTCACCGCCGGCTGTAATGGCGACGACGTAGGATACGAGGCCTCCGTAAAAGACAGGACGAAACGTCGCTGGCTGCCCATTAAGGCTGGTCGTTTCTGGCTGGAAGGACAGCGGTCGCAAAATCAATTACGTCAGAAGCCCAGGAGCAGCGAACGTAGCCCGGACGGAAGGATCACGAGCCGGAGGTTTCCTCGCGGTGGCATCGACCTAAGTCCATAATTCTGGGCGAAGTTGGCGAGAAACAAAGCGCGGCCTCGCTGTTGTAGCTGTCTGTCTTTTGTTGCGCCCGATGTTCGCGTTCGTGTCGCTCGGCGCTGGCTTCGCGATTACTTTTGTTCGGCCCCGGCATTATGCCGTCGTCGATCTCGCGGCGGCAGCACCGGGCGGGGATAAAAAGGTTTTTATGCGATACCTTTTGATTCCTGTTGGCCCAGGAATTCGCGACTGCATTCAAGGAAACCGCGACTTTTCCCCCGGGTGAACCGCGTTTAACTGGAGCGAACCAAGTCTTCTTTCGAATGTCGCTGCGGCTCTCAAAGACAACCAACCGACTGTTATTTCGTACCGTCGTGGAAACAATGGCGACGTCGGTTCTGCGCTGAAGATACCGTTACCAACTTTTAAGGCAAACATTTCTTCAGCATAAATTCCGTGTTCGTTCTCTTGTGCGTGCCAGCGTTACGCCTGCTCGGTCTTTTGTGCGAAACGCTGCGTGTTTACATCCCTCCGTCGATCTGATCCATCGTATGAAACTATTCAGGGACGAGTTTTTAAACGGAGGAGGGTGAACTTAATTTTCTGGAAATTTTATTTAATTTCAAACTGCCTGAGCAGAGCAGCCTCAGTCACTGTGCTAGGGGGAGGCACGGAAACGTAATGGGGGTGGTCTTACGGTGTCCCTTGAAGGGTGACTGTTCTATTGCGTGTTTACATTTGGCTCGAGTCGAGCGTCGAACATAGAAAAGGACAGAGAGTGAAAGAGAAAGAGATCCGAGGAAAAAAAGCAGAAGCGTATCAATCGGTTAGGATCACATTACGCTATTCGCTCGCCGAGCGTCACACACACACACACACACACACACACACACACACACACACACACACCCAGTGGTAGAGATAGTCATCTTGCATTTATCCAATCTTTATTGTACTCTAGACGCCCAACAACCATCCCTAGAAGGCCTACGTATAGTAGCGGCTAGCGCACACCGAAAATAATGGTTCACGCGCAAACAGCTAGAATGGTTTACGACAAGCAAACGACAAAGCTATTTTTGAAAAAGACGATTTTCTCAAAAATAGCTTCGTCGTTTGCTTGTCGTAAACCATTTTAGCTGTTTACACGTGAACCATTCTTTTCGGTGCGCGCTAGCCGCTACGGTATCAAACAAAGTTCACGCCGGGTCTCCAAGTACCCAATTCCGTACGTTGTAGGTACCCAGAGCCTCCACACAGCAGGAAGCACAGGGAATAGCTAAACAAACTGCAGCAACGTCAGGTGTAATCGAAAATTTCGAGTGAATGCGGTGGTTCCCGATCGTACTAAACATGGGAGCCAGTTTTATCGGTGGATCGACAACCGCTACCATGAAACGCACTCTAGGTGCATGTCGATCTCGACGAACGAGCCTTTAAACGACGAGAGTGGATGCGCTCGGCTGCAAAACTCGACGGAAAACTATATTTCACGCTTGTCCCCAACGCCGTTACAGGCGGACCGTTCCTCTAAGAGACGTGGTGGCGGCGAGACATGCGTCTCGTATCGGGTTATGGACCTGTAAATACAGCGGACGTGTTTACACGACCATAACCGCGGCCGTCTTGTAAATAAGTTAACCCTGGCCGCTGGCTGGGTTTACGAGGACAGGGACAAAGTACCGATATAACACCAGCTCTGGGTGCTCGTCGCCTCGGCCAATCACACGGATTCTCGCGGTAGAGTGAATTCAACCCGATGTACCCTTCTGATATCATCCTCACTATTCTACCCTTCCAACTATCGCGGTGATGGGTGCTCAAAATTCATGGAACTTGCCCGGAGAAGTACTACGGATTTAGATGAAATCCAAAATGGAAATGCCGCCCCTTTTTAAAGCGTGGCCTAGTCATAAAATAGCAACACTGGCTCCGGCGCAGGGATCCTCGTACTCGAGTGAATTCAAACCGATGTACCCTTCCGCGAGCGACACGGTAAATCACGGTTAGCTGAGCGTGGTTCGGGGTTGCAACGACGAGACGATGCGGACGTTTACGTCTTCGGTGAATCACGGAATGCTTCGCGGACGCTGATGCCGGAGGAACGGTTACGGCCGGTGAAACTACCTGTCCCTGCATACGCAATCAAGAAGACCCTACTACGTTCTAGCCGCGTAGGTTGCTTGCACTTTTAATGCGCCCGAGATAAACACTGTGCTAGTAGACCCGTGGTTACAAAGCGAACGGAAAAATTTGTACGAGCGTACAGGGTATGAAAAGTTAGGACCGAATCGCGAGGCAAGTCGAAGTTCGAACCAATTAAATGGCGCGGAGTTGCTTGCGTGAGCCTAGCGCCCCTAGCGGCTCGCAGGGATCCTCCCGGTCGACTTTGTCCCGCCCTCCCTTCCGCGATGTGGTCGTGTGGCGCGCACACACGTAACGCGACGTCAAAGTGTAACCGAGTAACGGAAGACAAAGCGGTGGAATCTCCTCGCCGCTGAAAGCAACTTCGTGCAATATAATTGGCGAAAGCTTTGACAATCTTTTGCGGGAAAATGATTCGTTTTCGAAGTACAGTTTCTTTTGCGATGAGCGTAATACTTGAGTGCGTAGAAATAATGAAAATAGACGACCGTAAAAGGCAGCTTTGGTAAAGAAAACACGGTTCGAATAAACATTTCTTGAACCCAAGTGATCCGATAATTGATTTCACGAATTAGCATCGTGTAACACGAAAAATGAAATTCGCTTCCTAGCCTCGGGTCCCGAATCGAACGGAACGTACTCGCTCGACAACTCGCGGCGCAATTTGCATGCATGTAATCCCCCGCAGAGTTCGTGTCGCGACACCCCCTTATGCCGTTCGAGATTCCGCTATCTTATGGTAAGTGGTAACATCTCGAAGACGCATAATTGAGAAAGGGACACGGTGCCGGAAACCGGGCGGATATCTCGACCGCCCCGAGCCAATTTCCATTCGAGTTATTAGTTCGGGGTTCGATGCGTTTGTACGAGTACGCGCGCACATTGCACCCTGTACCCGGCAGCTGCACAGAGAACAGGGATTCCCCTCGATATCGTGCTCGGCGCGCTGTGCACGCCAGCGTGGAATCGGTGTCTGAATCGACAAGTAGCTCGATCTCCGCCCGAACTCGAGCTGTTTTGGAAATTGTTGATTACTCCGGCAACTGGTTCGACTGCTGGGGGCTACTCGAGAATCTGAAGCGTGCTCGTCTGCTCCGTCAACTATTGTGATGCTGGGTGTTCAAAATGAATAGAAGTCGTCTACAAGGAGTATTCTTTCGCAAAGTATCAGCGATCGTAGAATGAACAGGAATGGAGAGGTAGCTTCGCTATCGAGGCGCTAGATCTCGAGGCGTCGATAACGGACGCAAGCAAAGAACAATCGATGTTTCATAAATCCTGAGGACTTGGTCTTGGGTTCGGAGCTCGTCAGCTCATCGACAGATCTGGTCATCGAATTACGCAACTAACATCCCCCTCGGAGTCACGGTTGTAGACAAGAACGTTACGTAAAGTTCTCCGGTAAGACATTAATCAAAGTCACTCGAATCAATTGATGTTATCCGCGGAGAAGATGAAGACGAAACCAGTGACTATGTTATTACGACCTAACGTGATTACCCGCTTACAAATGAAACCCAGTCTGCTAATGCTCGACGCAAATACTCGCGGAATTAAATAGCGATCAATCTTCCCCGCCGGCGAGCACGATAGAACATCGTTCCGCCCCCCTCAGAGTGGGCAAGACCGTCGGTATCGAGGTGAAAAAACAATCCCACCTTATTGAGGCCCCCTCTACCGGGCGTGTTCTCAACGTTAACGACACGCAAACGAGCCTGCTCGACGTCTACTTCCGAGCGGGCAGGACTATTCCGTCGACGTGGCGTATCTGCTTATTTATCGTCCGCGTAATGGGGTGTCTGCCCCACCCCCTGCCAGGCCGGAGTTCGAACAAAGCGAGGAAAGCGAAGAAACGAATTGGCAACCGGCTGACGACCCCGCGGAGGGTGACTTTCGCTATTCCGGTGACTAAGAAGACGGCGGAGCACCCTAAACGCGAACAGGGTGCTCGAAGGGTGGAAGAGAGCGAAGTCGTGGCGGTTAGGATGATGGTACAGCGATCGCTGTACTATCTCCGGTGAACAAAGGAGGGCTAACTCCTGCCTCCCGGAAGCTCAGCGTTGAAGGGGGCGGAAAACACCCTGAGACTCTCACTTCCGGTTCATCCCTTCGACAGGCAGTCGTCTGGGCGATGGGGAATCGATCTTCTGGCTCGAAAATGTGTTTGGATTCGAAGGATACCGGCTGGAAGTTGGTTTTTTCGCGTTTGTTGAAATGGGACTTTAATTGAGGCCGGAGGCAATCGGATTCCGTCCGCAATTTTGTGACAGGTTTTCTACCGCGAGGGAACTCTTAGCTATTTACTCTAAGCAATAGTGTAGTATCCGGGCCTCCCATACCCAACAATAACGAGTCGAACGACAACACGAAACGTAAAAGTATGGGATTGGTCGTGTAGGTATAGCGGTGGACTGTAGACCCGAGGATCGTGGGTTCGAATATCCGTGCCTTATTTTTGCTAGAGGCTCCTACGGATAGTTCCGTGTGCTACATCAGTTTCAAATACAAAGGCCAACGCCATCAGGTCACAAAAGCAGGATTGATCCATGATTTGACCCTCGGTGGGGCCTGCCCAACACACCTAATAAACCCACATCTAGACTCCTGAAATCCGCCATTTCGTATCGAATCAACACCGTAATTTGCGTCTGCAGGTTCCAGCCTGACAGGCTCACAGCGCGGAAACGTAATCACCGCCAGCGAGGAACCGTCCGCAGATTCGATGAATCAGCATGACAACAAAGGAAACGGAGGCGGGAAAAAAGAGAAGGAGAGGCCACGGACGGAGAAGAAAAGGGGGGCAGTGGAGTTGGTCCGGGGTAGTCAATTTCCATCGGCCCCCTGGCGGGTCAGGCGGCACGAAAAATGGCGGAGTCCAGCCGTGGTCCTTGCGCTCGTCCCGCCGCTGATTGTTTCGCTTTTTTGCCGGGACTCACCGTGGCGCGGCGTCGCGGAGAAAAATGGCGCGATCGGGGAACGCCGTTTTTCATCTTCCATCCGAGAAGAGGGAAGCGGAACGATTTGTTTTGCCGTCGCAAAAACCGTCGACGGCCTCGTGCCGGAAGGATAATCGCGGCGATCATCGTGGTGACTGCCGAGATTCGTCTGGATACTCCGTTCCGCGTTGCATTCGCCGTTCGGAAACGGCGACAAGCGGCGGGATAGCCTGTCGGAGCGGAGGATCGATGACTGGCTTCCGGGATTACCCTGCGATTTTTTCTTTTCGAGGGAAGGGTTGCGGCGGAAGAGATATTGATAGACGTATGGTGGATGCAAATGCTTGAGGAGCGTGATATTGATTTATGGCGACGGCCAGGGGCTCTGTTGTTTAGGGAACTGTTCGGGGCCTGTGATTATAAATTAGCCTGAGCGGAAGGGATACGTAGTGGATGGTTTAATAGTGGCTGGATCCTTCGTGGACACACTGGTCCAGCAAGGGGACTGTTTCAATGGCGAGGTGATCGTATAACCGAGGAAGTGTTGTACTTAATCGGCAGGTTGACGACAATGACGTCTGAGCAGACGCATTCGACACTGAAACGATATCCTCCGGGCAACAGCGACAATGCGACTCGGAATGGATCGTAGAAAACCGATTCGCCTGATTCCCAGACAGACTTAGCCACGGGCGGTTCCTACGAAGACACATGTAAGTAAGCGAATCACGTTAAGAGCTGTTCGTGTCTCTAGCGCGAACTGCGCGTCGACGAGCTGCCGTTCCATGCAGATCTCTCCTGCCCGACACTGATAAGACGCGATTTCACTGGAAATCACTTCGCCGAAGATAGTCGAGAGAAAGGTGCGAAGGCCGAAGTCCGTGAGACGTTCCAAGTGTTGCTGTTTTCCTCGCGATGCAGGAAAGGTAACGAGGAAAGTCCTGTGGAGTCAGCTTTACGGATTCGGAAAGGGTTCATAACCCAATCTTCGAGTTCTTCGCGGAAGGTGTCGCGTAGATAAATTCGTAATCGCGAGTGGATTTTCTTGAGACCCGCGGACATCGGGCTGGCTCGCAGGAAAACAGGAAGCGTGGTTTACGCGTTTCCTTTGGCGAGAAGTGGAGAGAACATAAAGGCCGGCTACAGTTCATGAAAGGGAACTTTTTACGAGTCGCATGTATACGACGGGATTCGACTTTTCAGGGGCAGCGTACACACACGACGGCATCGAAAATCCATAAACGTTCGAGTACGCGGAACGCCGTCGGCGTTCGGTCGTCTACCACGAGGAGCCGTCGATACTTTCAGGATCGACGCCGTGCGTCCCCGTTGGACATCGCGAAATATTGTTTTGAAGAATATTCTCGGACTGTCGTGCGCCCTTATTGCTTCTCGCTCCGCTGGCCCGGAATACAATTGTTTTATTATACGATCTTCGTCGCAGACTTGGGAAACTTCCACCGCTACCCCTCTACCCCACCGCCTCCCCATCCTTCTTTCTACCCAACGCTTCGATTCTGTTTCGTATATCATTGCTTTACTGCCGGTGGAAGTACGTGGCCGGGGAACTTTGATCGTTTCACGTTCTAAAGAATCTTGATAAACAAGCGGAATTCTTCGCTGGCTACTCAGTCGCTTGTAGACGTCGCTTCTAGACTATTCGGTGTCTCAATTAACACCAAAGTCCACGAAGGTACATTGCAAAGTTCGCGCAGCGATCACGGTATCTGTAACAAGGATGGCTAATAGAAAATGAAAGGAAAATGACAGGAAAGCTCCAGCTAGCGCACAACTATAGTTACCACTCCTAGTAACTGCGCTTCGCAGTACCCACACGTGCTCATAACTGCACAATTGTATCGCACGTAGGCGGACCATCAGGAACCATTCAAATTTGCCTTATCACTCGTTTTCGTGTCTCTAATAGTCGCCGCAATGTAGTCAGTAGCATTTCCCCTGTAGCACTCTGTAATTCGGCGAGAAGTCGTAAAAGACAACGGGGAACGGTCGCAACTAGCCAGAAGTGGAGCGAGAAGTCCCGCAACTCAAAACGAAACGTGTGGAGAGTTCGGGATCAACCGTATCCGAAGACCTCATCCAAACGCTATTAACGCTCAGGCGATGTTCCAGAGGGCTAAATAAAGGTTTCCCCGGCGAACTTCATCCCGAGCACGTTGCAGCGATCTTGCAACGCCAGCTAGGAAGGGATGATCGTGGAAGCCGCAAGGAGATTGCAGATTAGCAAGAAATTCGTTCGCCGTTCAGTGGACAATTCGTTTGATGCTTCTGACCGCCTCCTAGGGATATTGCGGATGAGATGCGGTCACTACGGTCGGGCTTATAACCGGAATACAACCGCAGCTCGGTAAACGGCGGCAAAACGTATTTCAATCAAAGTTCCGAACAGCTAATCCTGAACGATTCCGCCTGGGATCGAAGGATGGAGGGATCAAGGATTGAACCTGGCCATAAGCTGTCTAGGTGAATACCCTTTTAGGGGGCATTCTCCTTGAAAATCGACTAGCCAGCCAGGAGATGGACAGCCAATCTTTGGATATTGTCGATCGAATACTTCGGAGATGGTTCAGTGCACGCCGCAAAGATCTCATTCGCGGTCCTTTGTTGCTTTTGGGAAACAGAGGTTCGACTGGAAGTGGGCCAGAAGAAAGTGGGCTCGGGAGGCACATTTTAGGAATTTGTCCAACGAAAAATCGCGAGAGCCTTGACCTAGATCAATGCGCGGAACCTGTACATTTCTCTGACAGCGAGAAAAGTTTCAGAGATCAATAGCCCGAGGTCTCTCGGGTCTACGTTCCGGATGCGGTAGGTCTGCGACCTTTTTTCTCAGAGGTATCTCTAGCTGCCGGCTGACTTGGATGAAACGAATCCATTCAGGATCCCTTGGTCCGTGAACTTCGAGCTGTCCATGGAGGACTAAAGGATTTGCGATGAAACGAGGAGTCCGAGATACTCGGAGGACTTCCACGAGTTCCGTCACTCTTCCCGATACCTAATACGCTTAATATTAAAGTTTTGCATCCGCGCTTATAAGGCTCCTTTGATCTCGTCGACGCAATCACCGGGCAACCCTCGCGGGAGAAATATAATACAGAAATCGTCCATGGGAAATCACGTAATGCACCGGGTTGGTTCAAAGCGGCGAAGAAGTCGGAACAGGACGCAGAGGAAGAAACGAGAGGCCAGCCGAGCGAGAGGGGGAGGATTCGATTCCGGGATTTACGACGCAAACCGTTTCGCCTGGGATGCTGAAAGAGCCAGTGGACCATCGAGGAACAGGGCAAACTCCAGTCGAAGGACGACGACGAATGGAATTGCATCTAATGATGTCTGAGAGCCGAAGCAATCCGAACGAACTGGTTGCTGACAAGTGTAATTCCTCTTCTCCAGTCGAGGACCGCTGCCCGATTCCGATTTCTACGGCTCGTCCCGTGACGAACGACACTGCCGACCTCCTCGTCGAACAATGGCGGTCTGCTACCGACGGACTTAACCTCCATTTGTGCGGACCGTAACTTGTTGCGCGATTGAACTCTTTCCGCCTTGTTTCACGTAAAGAGGTGATTCGTGATTTCTCCAGCAGCGAGGATGTCGCAAAAGTTCTTCGGGGTTGGAAATATGGGGTTGCCTGTATGTGTGGATTTCGAAAGTATTCATTTCGGAATATGCACGATCAAACATCGATATTTGTTTCACGTGGAACGATCTAGCAGATTCGGAGCTACGGCGAAGTTTATGAATATTTGAAGCGTTCGCTGGCAAATGCATTTCGTTCGATCGACCCAGTTATGTCACGAGGGATTTTCGTTAACCGAAAGAGAAACAGATAAAGTGCGTGATTTAATTATAGTATTAAACCGTCCGGGAGCAGATTTAATAACCGATATCAATTTGAGTTGAACTTTTGCCTGATATTAATTTAATGATCCTGCAAAATGCAAACCATGTGATATAAACAATTCAACTTATCTTAGCAGCCAGACACGTGAATGTTTATGATATTATGAGATAATGGAAGAGGAAAAATATTGCTTATTGATCTATTTGAATGGGAAAATATCACAATACCGTCGCAAACGATCCTTAACCTGACCCGTGACACAATAAGAGGTTACGTAACAAGATAACTACGCCGGGCACTAGCGAAGCGCATAATTCATTCCGATCATGTACCCGCAATCTACTGTCATCGATGTTTCTTAAAATGGCACTACATACGTGTTTGCATTTGCTATCACGGATAACATCGAGACGAGTGCAACGACCTACAACAACACGACCTTCGAACAACCTTGGGTTCATCGACCTATAAAAACGTAACCTCTGAACAGACTTGCGTTACTAACCTATTACCTTCAAGAAAATTCAAAGGTTTTTCGATATAATATCCTTCGAAATGTCCTGCAGACGAATCAGAGAACCTCAAAAATGAAACGTCAACAAAAGCTGGAAGCAACGAGGCAGTTCAGAATATCTCGTACCGAATCGATTATTCCAAAAACGATACGCTTTGCTATTAACCACCAACATTGTCCGATTTCTTCGCCGATCGCAGCCATCCTCCACCTCCTTCCACCCCGACCGTTCACGATCGCGGCGCGGCCGCATTAATAATTTATGTTGTCCAACGATGGGACGTCGGGCCGCGACACGATCGGAAATCGTGAGCGCAGATACGATCGCCTCTCCTCGCGGAAACGCAAAAGAAGCTCTACGCCGTCTAGTCACGCGCACCCCTCCCCCCACACTGCCCTCCACCCCGCCGGTGTACCCCTCCCTAACCACTATATACGCCCTGCACCGTGCCCTTCGCGCCTCCACTGTGCCCAGAAAAGCGCCCTCTACTTCTCCGTAGCGCTCCTTCGCCTTCGCTGCGATCACCTCCCCTCCACTGCCCCCTCCCGCGACTCCGACGGGTGCTAATAAAGAATTAAGGACACGTGCGAGCCCCGCCAGGCGGCGGAAGGGCTTCCCGCGTAGGAGGAAGACACTCGATGTGCAAACTCGCCAATGATTTTTCCGCCGCTAGGAACTTCGCCTCGAAAGTGGGTTGACCTACTGCGAACGGGGAACCGTCGATTTTCGTCGACGCGATTTCTATCAAACGAGGAAAAAAAATGGGAATACGGTTTGTCGAACCGAGAATTCCAGGCCAGATCTTTCGACGGGGGAAGAATGGAAGCTGAAACGCGTTTGTTCGATGAGTCACAGGTCAAATCGAAGTTGGGTTAATGGCAGCGTATAGCTGCAACCCCCTCCTCTTCCCTCCGTCTTTCGTTACTCCGTTTTCTCTTCGCGAAAAGATAAGAGAAGATTAATGATTTTGCTTCAAAGTGGCACTACCCCGTGAATATCCAATCTTTTACTCCAGCTGATAGCGTTGACCTGAAATCACTTTCGCCAAGGGAATCCATCTCTTTCATACGCGCTTTTTTAAAAACTATTAATCCCGTTGACGTGCCTCTTAGTTCGAGACCCCGAGACACCCCATAACCACAAGCAAACGCTAATTATCTACACGCATCACACGCCTGAATCCACCCCTGTATCCTCTGAACTCGCCATTATGTCACGGTAACTCCGTAGAGATTCAACAGCGTTAAAGTTCTTCCGTGATTTTTCCCGGGAACGCTCCCCGCCGCGCGACCTACGATGATTAAGAAAAGCGTCGAGTAAAACAGCGACAGACAGCAATCCCCGGGCCGTTGTCTGTCGCTGGTGAAGTGGTGTGGGCGCGATCGTAATTGAATCTCGTTTTCAAACGGATAAGCGAAGCCGCAAACGCGATCGAGCCGGTGGCACACCGTTATTAACGCGGCTGGCAGCCGAGGGAAACAGAGGACACTAATTATACCTCGGTAGAAAGAGAGCGGCGGTGACAGGAAATGGCTGACGGGTCGTTGGAAAAGTGATAGGGCGACGGGAGCGGGGGGCGGGAGGGAGGGAGGGAGGGTGGAAGCGGGCGGTGGGGTTGAAGGGTTCGAACATAGGGGGCGAAAGGGTGACGCCCGAGGGCGATGACGTTAATTACGAGCGCTCGAACGTTGTCGTCGTCTGCGTGGGATTTCAAAAAGTAAAGTGTGCGTCCCGATCAGCGTGACTGGCCACCCGAAAACGCGCTGCTCTTTCGCGCGTGCATCGGAATCGAACGCGATTACCCCGTTTCGCGACCCGTTGCGTCGCCCGTCGCGTATATAAATATGCCCGCGATTTGACAGCGGCGGGGAGGATCGAACCGACCGCGTAAGCGCTGCCGGCATTTCGCCCGTGAACTCCTAGCGAGGACTTCGATCTGTCATTCGATCCCTTCCGTGCATTATTTGGGCACGAACGTGTCGCCAAGGTACCATTCGTGTCATCCTATAGCGGGCATGTCAAACGAAGGGGCAACTGAACGAATAGGAACTATAAAGCGGCGCTAACGAAGACAAATTCCTTCCGAGAACTTTTCCACGTGAAATTCATTACGAGGATAAAGATCGACCAACTCCGCCCCCCGGGGGGGCCGCGACCCTGCTTCGGAAAACACTGTTGCAGAGCGAAACAAGAAGAATCCCCGAAACACGACGAAATCGAACGGAAACAGTGGGCCGTCCGGTCCTGGACAGAGACAAAGGGCAAACACAATTGGAAGGGCGGGTAGGAGGTGATCGAAACTCAAGGTCCACGGAGGTAAACACGCGCGGCAATCGATTCCCCTCCTCCCGGTCGGCGAGAACGAGAGAGTTCGAGGAGCCGGCAGGAATTAAATTCACGTCCGCCCCGGTATTTGTCGAGTGCCTCGGACACACGAGATGTTGATGGTGGCACGGCGCGCTCCGTACGTCGGGCCAACCGAAAATCGACTTTACTTTCCAACGGAAGAGGCTCGCCGACGCGTTCCTGGCTGCCTTCAGGGCGAATTCGGTTCCGCCTTTACACCGACGGAATATTAAGCGGTTTCGCGAAGGGGCTATGAAAATGGGGGGCTCGGGTAGCTGCGCGAAGTGGCCGTTATCAGTCAGAACCGTCAACGGCACTGGGTTGCCTCCAAATCGACCGAATAAATTCCCGTCACGGCTACTGGCTTACGTGGTCTTTCGAATAATCGGTTATTTTGTCCCTGCCTCGTTCCGCCCCCGCCGTCCCCTGTCCCGCAGAATCTGTTATAGAAAAGATTTACGAATATTATTACGGCGCCAGTCGACTCCATCTTCCATTTCCGTGGCGCTACTGGGATCCCCGCGAGCCAGACTCCTGTGACACCTGCGTCTGTAGTCGATAACTCGCTCGAAAATTTGGTTGGCTGCGCTTAGGGTCCGGGCATGACGAAGCCAGGACCGAGGGAAGGACGAAGGCGCTGGTAATTGAACTATTATTTACCGTTGGGCGAAATAACCACTCGGAGAGGAAGAATTTGACGGAGTTCTGTAGTTTATCGCCGACCATTTGTACACTTTTGCAGCGCGATTGGACGCGTCGCGATCATAAAGACCCTACCACCAGAAGAACATGGCTCCCGTTACCCTGGGACCTCTACGACCTGGGATCCTCCGAGAGATGGAGAGTGTACGATGTGATCACCAGGTACCTCAAAAAAATACACGGAGGGGAATGGAGAAATCATCTCTGTAACTAGTCATCCGCGACTCAATTGACGCGTCCGCAAGATGATTCAACGAACCACTCATCCAGAACCCGGCGAACAACATCACGGGACCAAAATGCAGTTGTGGGCGTGTGCCTTTCCGAACCGTGGACGCTTTATTAAAAAAAGAAAGAAAAGTCGTTGAACGACGCCGAGCGCCATTAACCGTAAAAAAGTATTCGCGCAACCAGCCCGCGCCCGTGACTTACGGAGATTGAAATTTGGCCTAACGCGGGGCCGGTATACCGGGTGTTTTATTAAATCTTTTTCGCGAACAGTAAATAAGTTGGCGTTTGCCCGATGCCCGTGGAAGTTCCGCAGTTTGTCAGCAATTTTTTCCGCGTTATACCGCCGCTTCGGGGGGCCGAACTTTCGCCGGTGCTCACAATTAAACTAGCGTGAAAACTTTCTTACGCGTCAACCAGCGAAATAGTAAACGGCGCTGGTCGCGAGCCAACGACCCGGCTGCCAAAAACGCTAATGAATGCCGACGCGTGCGCCCCCTTGGCGCGATCCGCAATAAACGGTTCGAATCGGACACGTTGCGCCGCGTTCGTCGAAACGTTTGCGACAACCACTTTGCGCGATAGACAAAGAACTGTGTGTCGAGCGTTGGAAGGCTATTGTAGGAAATAATATAGGAAAGAAATAATAAAATATGTTAAAATATGTTTATTGCAGAAAGCGTTCCTTTCTACGCACATCACTCGCGCTCACACACACATCACACTATTGTGCAGTGATTTCTATGCATATATTCTCAGATAAAGCTAAAGTTTACGATTGAGACGACGCTCTGTTGATAACATCGAACACTCGATCGATAAAGCAGCACACTCTGTCGATAAGGCAGAGGTCCCTCTCCTGACAAGCAGGACGCATGAAACTACACGTTTGCTTCTGTTTGTTAAATACATCCACCACGTCTTGAAGTTGTACACCACAGAAGTTCGCAGACCGACCCGCGTGGCGGCAGGTGGGAAGAAGCGGAAACGAACGCTCGGCAAAGTAACATCGTTGCGATCCTTAATGTGACCGGGTGTCGTAAAAAAGCTCGCGGAGAGATAGCGAGCCGCAGGAAGGGTGTGCGGCGCGCCGCAGGGCAGGTGCTAATTGTCCCGACTGCCCCAGTGGAAAAGGAACGAGCCTGGAAATGAAACGGGAAATCGCCGGGCGTGCGAGTAGCTGGCGTGTCGCATGATTTGCGGAGACTTTTATTGCGCTCGGTGAGAAACGTAGATGCTGCTCGACGATACGAGGTGTGCCTTCGCGGCCAAAAGTGGGGAAAAAAAGGGGTGATCGATCCGCGCCTATCCACCAGCCGTGTTTCTACGTTCGCGCAGCCAAGCATCCGTATCCGAGGGGTTAGCCAGCCACGGTTCGATGACTTCTCTCGCCGACTGCGCGGGGGACGCGCATGATGAAATCAATCATGTTTGCGAGCCGGGTTTATTTACCGCACGGAATTGGGACCGCCGGAGCCTTCGTCTTTTGGGATTGATGACCGAACCAACAGTTGCGCATTGGTCTGTTTTTGCCCGGGTCCGAGGATCCTGTTGATCAGCTTTCGAGGTTGTGCAGCAGAAACGATGACGTACCGTTCGTTTCGCGCAGGACTCTACCTGGCGTGACTAGTGGAAGGAACCGCTTTAGCGAGATCTTGGATGAATTTAGGATCCAGCGGATATTACTCCACATCAGCATTAGGCACCGGACTGCATCTGGGCTTAGCGAAGTTCAGGAGCTACGTGGCTGTAGGAATAACGACGAACCCGACGAGCGAGCGATGCGCTTGTCTGCGGTTATGGTGGACGCGTGCAGTGGCGGCTGCTCGTACGTATGGGTGCGTACCATAGCCATAGCGATTCACTTGACCCAACGAACCTTATTAGATGCTTTTATTATCCATTACTTAGTAACACATGCAATCAACTTGAAAGCAAAATATCTCTAAAACGAAGGCCCATTCTGAGAAAAGCCAAAATGGTGTTGCAGTACTACGTGCGTACTACAACCTCTAAAGGGTGTCGTTTTGAAAAACGATTTCCACATTCGTGGCTTCTCCTTGTGAGATGTGCGTCTAAAATTCAGTAAAGTATCGAGTGGCAATTTCAAAAGACCTTTACACATAATGTTCCAATAGTTTTCTATAAATATATTAGGCAAGAACCTCTCACATTGATGACGCAAACTTTTACGTTCTGTATTTATCATCCGTTAGTCGCGTAGGAAAAAAACCCATCCCGGTTGGTGTCTGTCAGCGTTAATCGAGTGGGCGTCAATTAAAGCAACTGGGCGCAGCGCTAAAATTTGCAAAAAAATCGTGCTACGGGAGGGAAACATTTCACGGTTAATCCTGTTCCGGAGGATGCTCGCGAGGCCTGCTCTCGCAAATCACAATTACCGCGGCGGGCATGAATTCCCGAATCAGCTTCGATAAAGCGAGCGCGACGCGGAGATTCCCAGGGTCGATACGTTGCGATTATGCCGTCTTCGCGTCCCGAAATAAACATCATAAACTACTTCGGGTTCCCTTATTAATTTCGGTTTCTTTTTTTCGCTCGCAATCATTAGCTATTTGGCTCCGCCGCGTAACCGGCTAGGGCGACAGCCGCGAATGCATGCGCTCGGCTTCTTGGGTCGGCGATGTGCGCGCAATAATGAGACAAAATGGCCGTGAGAAATGCGGTCGCCTAGCTGTTGGACGGTGCCCAAAGGCGATGAATTATCGGGTATCCGAGACGGTAAATTCGGAGGCGAATACCAGTGGGAAACCTAGGCGCCGCAATTGATTTTCCACGAGGCAAGAAAAGAGACAATACGCTCCGCCGAATTCGCGCGTCGCATGACGAGGTTAGGGGGATTCCCGGTTCCGCTCGCGACGGCCGCAAGAAACGCGAGCCTGCGTATGGAATTAGAGACTTTCGCCCAGCCGGGAATTTTATGCGGATGTTAACGCCGGGCTTAACGAGCTATAATGCGGGCGAGCGAGCTTAAAAGACGCGGTTATAGCTCGGTGAACTCCACGTCGTGGTCGTTTGGTCAGTGCTATTGCGGACCTAATGACGCGGAGTTGCGACGAATGCACACTTTTAGCGATAATCCCAGTTTTCCCCATATTTCAGAGGAACGGGGCATTGTGGGCGGTTCTATTCTCGGGTCTGGTTGGGGTAGCTCCTTCCGTGACCTTCGGCAGCCAACCGATTCTTCCTCTGTTCTTCGAAAACAGCCAGGACAAATATCGAACTAATAAGCAAGAGCTTCTACGTCCAACTTTGAGTCATCCGTACACAAACCCGGTCAATAACTGTCTGTCATACGCTCCCAAACCCAGCCCCGATGGACTCCAGCCGAGGAGAGCTCCGCGTCGGGGGCAGGGGTCCCTCCATCAATTACGTCGCGAAAATCCCCAAGAATATTTCCTTTAAAGGAAAATATATGAACGATCGGGCAGAGGTTGGGGGCTTGCGCTATGACAGACGTACCGGGGAGGACGCAATCATGCTGCAATCAGACGACAATAATATAAGTCTGCGATTCAGTGCTCGGAGGCTGAGACGCGGATACAACGTCGAGTCTTCCCCAAACAGAGCCACTTCCCGTCAATAACGCAATTCTCGTTAAACGGGCCTTCAAAAGGGACGGCCGATATTATACCTAGCTCTGCCCTCCCCCTGCCCGCCCCTCTTTCGTCCTAACAATCTCATTGATCCAGGGATCTTATTAGGAGACCGATCGGCCGTGATCGCCGATCAATGTACCGCGCCCGAACAATCTATTTATCTCTGACGAGGAATTCCAAGAAACCCGATTAAGAATAAAAAGCTCGTTTCCAGCCACCGGAAGGAGGGGAAAGGGGTGGCTCGTGGGAAGGATCCGGAGAGAGAGAGAGAGAGAGGAAGGGGAGACGGTGTTCGTGTCACGGACGACGACACCAGCGACGACGTTGTCCAAACGAATGTTTGGTAACCGAACGTCAGCTGGGATGATGGATGACACGCTAATCGTTCGTATTTACGCACAGCGTCGCCTTCTTATTCCCTCGTCCATCTTTGTCGACTATGCCCTCGGAATAGACCCAGACCCCGCGGTGAAAAAATTTAGTTAGGTCGGCTAATGCCCCAGCGTGGACCAGACCCCCTGGTGGTTGGTTCATAGACGTATGGTGATAGGTGAGAAACGTACTTACCGTACATAGAAAAGGTTACTTTTTGACGAAGGAGGGTTCGTAGAATTTTATATACGAGGTGTGTTCCTAGATTTACCAGGTCCAGAGAAGGACGTTGTTGGTGGAAACTGAGGTGGACTTACCTGAAACAAAATGAGAGGCTGGTGTTAGTATTTCAACAAAAACCACAAACTTAGTATCACTATATATTATCAAAGTAATAAGGTAGATTACAAATGGGTGGCCAGTTGTGTTTTTTTTTTTTTTTTTGTTTTTTGTTACAATGGTTTGGAAATTAAACTATTGCTACTTATGAGTACACTTCTACTTCATGATATCGGACTTCAATTATAATATTTATACCCATAGCTTATAGTTTTTTCAAAAAGGTTATCATGCGTAGGCAAGCCTTAATATTCGGCTTCGCTATTAGCATGCATACCTCTAAAGGTAGACCTATCTTGCGAAGATTTACAATTACTTTACATCTCTCGGTATTATTCAATTCGCACTACCATATGGGTCACCGTTCCTCGCTGCGTTAAAGAGCGTTGGCTACCTGGCGCGAAGGGAACCGTGCGTTAAAAAGTGGCATTAAACACAAACAACCTAGATTACACATTTCTATTGAATGTTGGCGCCCAAGGCAAAATAATTTAAATTTGC
Organism: Hylaeus volcanicus; assembly: GCF_026283585.1. Taxonomy (NCBI): domain Eukaryota; kingdom Metazoa; phylum Arthropoda; class Insecta; order Hymenoptera; family Colletidae; genus Hylaeus; species Hylaeus volcanicus. Next base: position 6,708,438 of record NC_071982.1, read on the forward strand.
CTGGCAGTGAAGGGGTTAATGACAAGATACTTTAGTCTTGAAACGAATCGATATCAAAGTTCTGAGCACTCTTTCTGCTCAGGTTCTGCTGTTATTTTCAGTACTCGATGCACTCGGTACATCTCACTCGATACACCGTCTTAGAGACTGAATCTGTCGCGTCCCAAGCCACTTGCGCAACATCGAAACCCCATTTTCCCGACCGCATTTCGAGCTCCACTGTAAACCGAGCCAACGGAGAGGCTGGTACGAGAAACTTTGGACAGAAACGCATCAGTGTCTCGTGCGTACAAGGAGCATCTCGCAGGAAACATGCGTGGCTAACGAAGAACAAGAAAATCCCGGGGCATCAGCGAGATTGACAGGGGATTCGAGCCTCGTGTATCGGGTTACACCGTCCACGTTTCCAGGCTGGGCGAGCGTCACTCAATGGAAGAAAAATGATCCCAACCTACAGACTGACGCTAATCGACCCCCGACTTAACCCTTTGCGTAGACACCTTTAGGTAGAGCAACCAACAACTGGAGACAATATTGTATTTTGATATTTCGCGCTCGAGATGCTTTCTTAGCATTCTATTTTGCCACGAATGCTAAACGAAATGTTTCCAAATGGGAAAGTTTTGCACTTTTCAATGCAATGAAGATTTATGAAAGTCGAGTTAGTGCTCGTAGCGGAGCATTAATCATTGAAAAATCGTGCTCACGACGCGTCCTCGTCGTGGACGGAAATACGAGGAACGGAAGCATGTCTGAATAAAGACGAACGAAGGTTCCTCGAAAGAGCTAATTACCGAGTCGTCGAAGTCGCTGCCAAGCGAAAAAGTGCGCTCTCAAATGTGTTAACGATTGTCGAGAGGAGAGTTAATGGGCCAGTAATAGGTTCCACGTGGGGCCAAGATGATTCGAGCACTCCAGTTTACTATGAATTTTCATCGCGAAATTAATTATATTCTAGTCGATGAATACATTCTTCCAATTGCGGTAAAAATGACGGCGCCCACATTGTTCGTTAAACAGGCAATTAGTTCGAATTAACGACGTTGCGCGTGTATTCGAGCGCGACTGATCGACAAAAGCGTTGACGAATCGCCAGCCGACGAGTCCCCTCGAAACCATGTTGGAAACATCCCCCCCTGGACGATCGACGATGCGTGTCGTCTCGCGGTCCGCGTTCGATTCTTTGATCGATCGGGTCATATTTATTTATATTCCATCGAACGGCCGCACCTGGCGCCATTAGCTGTTTCTCATTCGCCGCGCGGTCGGCTACGGGGAAAAATATGAAATTCCCCCCTCCCCGTTCTCCGGTGGTAGTCGGGCACTCTATCAATTTTTCGTGACGCTGGGAGAAATCTTCGGTGGAACGAAGCGATCGACTGTCACGTCCAGGAAGGTGAACGCGGAATTTGATCGGGGGCGGCTCGACGAGAGCCTGACGTCGCTTTTCCTCGGTTCAAGGGGGATTTAATTATTGACGAAAGCCCGTCGAACCTTTTAGTTACAAAAACACCTGGTAAAATGCGCATCCCTGAGACACGGGGGACCCTCCGACCGAAGGAGATTCTAATTTCGAAACGGGGAGGAGGAAATCGATCGCCGAAAGCGATGAATTCTGTTGCTCGCGGTAAACTGAAGTCGCTTGACTCGCGAACCGAGAACTTCTAGCCTTTCGTCGCGTTCAACTCGACAAACAGCGAGCGGATTGTCAACTTCCGCTTTCGACTTTGTCCTGATCATTTCGCGGATCTGAAAGGAACTCATTTGCGAGTTGCCTTTCGCGGGAATAAGATTTTTAACGACCTCGGGAACTGCAGAGAAAGCTCCAATTAATATTCAAATCTACCGCGTCAAAGAGCTCCTTGATTTCTCGTGAATGCCAGCAACAACGATGCATATTATCCGCCCGCCCTCGAAGAGCACCACCAACGTTTCCACGAGAGGAAAACCGTCTTTATTAGCAGGATTCATTATTATATTAACCTTGTGAGTGGCAAAGCTGTAAGTGGTATAGCTAATTAAAAAATTCATTTATGAAAACGATGTCAATATCTAATGCACATAGATTTACTTGTGCGCTTCACTGCCTCGAAATGAAAGAAAAAGAGGACGACGGATGGAACGCAACGGGACCGATATTAGCCAGGTTTTCGAAACTGTCATCGCTCGAGCTGAAGAAATGTAAACAGTTGAGGGGGGCGATTCTCGATCACGAATCCAAGCGGCAAATTTGATCAATATCCGAGGCAATTCCTGCGAAAGGAGAGGCGCTAAACTCGGCGACCCCACCTTTCCCACCTGGAAAAGGAACAGAAACGAGGAGACGAAGGGCGGGAAAACGGTGGAAAAGGAAACCACCTCGAGTCGGCGTAACAATTAATTTACTTCGCTTACGGTCGGATAATTGAAAAATTGTCGATAGCTCGAAGGAAGTCGATACGGGTCCGGGTTAGAGAAGGTGGAAGAGAGAGAGAGGAACGCGACAACTGGGAGATATAAGAAGCGAGAAAACGGAGTTAATTAAACCGGCTGGAAAGGGCCGACAGCAAAGGCGGAAATTAAAAATGTAAATCTGCGTGATTGGTAACCGCAGAGCGGTTGCTCGGCCTTCCTTCCGATTTGCAATTCGCGATTTTTATTATAGGCGAGGCTGGGGGGCCCCGTGTACGCGACACGACTCTAAACCTCGTTTTTACGCTCATCTTCGCGATGATTGCAAGAGGGGATACGAGGGTGAGATTATTTAAGCCTTCATGGCTTGGAAATTATATCGACGAAGTCCATGGGTATGGTGCAACATCCTTTAAGGGGGTATTCTAGTTAAGAAGCTTTTGAGAAATTCAGTAAATAAAAGGTTAAAGACAAATTTGAGGCTGTTTGACTAGATCTGAGGTCGGCATCCTCAAGTTGCTAGTAGTCCTGTAGTTTTAAACGATTTGAGATAACAATGTTCACACGAGGAATTGTTAGTTACCAATTCCGGATCTTTTAATCGACTAGAAATAGTTTAATCAGAATACGTCAGTCCTCGGTAACGGGCTCGAACCATGCCTACTACAACTTGCTAGACTTTGGTAGCTATCGATCAAGCAGATCCCAAACCAATTAACATTCAGCTAATTTAGAACGCCCCCTTCCACACCTCAGAACTGGTCCAAAATTAATACATGCACTCAAACTAAATCCACGTTACCCAAACAACCGGGCGAAACGAGAACTGTACTTCGCCGCCCGCGTTCCGATATTAATACCTAAACTCCCCGGCCAAACAGTTTCCCCGAGCCCATGGCCAGGAAATGAAATATCGGCTAATGAAATACCAAACTGATAGCGGATAACAAAAGTACAATGTAAATATCGAACGACGAGATATTGGAGTCACTCTCGCGTGGATAAGCTTTTCGACCGCTTATCAGGTTACGAATCGCAGCGATCGGACGTTAACAAAGGCCGTCGAACATTCCCGGTGCCGATTATTTTCCGGCTGTGAACGATCGCGTTGCGTTGCGTTTCACGGTGAATTTACGGGCCGCGTCGAGTTTGTTAATCGGCGTTAAGTGCAAAAATCGTCGGGCGCCTTTCTAAACGAACGTCGAGTCGTAATTCCCGACAACGCCCTGGCTATCCGATTGTGCCAGCTACGGGATCGTGAAATTCTACGCCGTGCCCGAGAAATACACGGTGCCCTCATAGAAATCGACGATCGAGATTTTGGTGAAACACGGAATTAGGGGAGGATTCGAGTCATCACTTTGGTGAATTCGAATCTGTTTGGAAGATAGAGATCCCCATTGACATTTTGATAAGATTTAAACATTTTGGAATCCACCCCAAAATTAGGGTTTAAGGGGTGGTAACCATTTTAGAGGTTGAAAAAAAGACTTAACTTTGTCAATTAATTTTGAGAGTATGACAAAAGAAATAGGATTTAAAAAAAGTCAGTGTTGAAGACTCGCTTAGTCGCCGCCATTTTGTACTATAATTATAATACAACAATTTTCATTTATACTTCAATATGTGTTAAATAAGCCATGTCAAAAGAAATCCTATTCCTTTCGTCATACTCTCAAAATTAATGATCAAAGTTAGGCCCTTTTTCTACCTCTAGAGTGGTGTTACCCCTTAAGTCATCACTTCACTGAACCTGAAATTTGTTAATAAAAATACCGTGTACTCAGTTCGCCCCTTTTACCCACCACGTCAATATTTTTATACCGAAAGAAACATTCTCGGGAAAGAAACATTCAAAGGTCGTCGTGCAATAATTATTCCGCGCCTGACGACCATTGTATTTTTTCCCCACAACAGAAAATCAGTCGTTCCGTAGTCGAACACGTATCGGGCTGACGCGAAAGTGCACCGCGAGTCTAGGTTCAATTCGACCGGTCAAAAATCTCTTTGCGCGCGGTATATTACCTCCATTATTCATAGGACACGGGCAACAACGAGATACGATCTAACACCTACTCGATCACGGTCCGCCGCCGCGTCCCGCGATCGACAGGATCGATATCACTTAGCCGCGCGTCCGACGAGCGATTTTCATCTTCGATCGGATCGTTCCCGTAACAAATTACTTGACCGTGCGTTCGACAGTAATTTACGGTACCTGTTACTCGCAACCGACGAGAAACTTATCACCGATTGCGCAAACAGGCCTGAAACGAGCGCGTTATTCGCGACAGGAACGCCGCGAACGTTCCTACGTACCTCTTAATGACTCGCGCGGGGTTCGCCGAACGGAAAGAAAATCTCCCGTTTGTCGTGGATTTTTCAATCGACGATCGTCGAACGCTACGTGACCGGAGTGCCAACGTCGCGGTAGAAGTCATTCGAGTGTCAATGGAGCGGACGATTTACCGACCACGTTCCCGGAACGCCACCTAATTCGATCGTCGATGCTGAAATCGTCGCCGAGGAATCGCTGAGTAACCCTGTTGAAGAGCGTTGATTCCGCCCACGGCTGGACTGACTGCTTTCTTTTTCCGTTTCAGAGGTTCTTATTGAAACGAATGACAAAACCGATCGCACACCTGCGATCTAACACTCTATCAAAAAGAACTTAACGGTTATGAAACGGTTGATTTGATAATGGTACGTGTACCCAAGTAACAGGACAGGTTATGTCCGCGGTATCATAGCTGCGGTCAAACCGATACACGCGTGCAAACCTTGGAGTAATTAGAGCTGAATTGCTCCTTGCATTAATAATTACGGAACGGTCAGTTCGGAAATGATTAATCTTTAATCACCTTGCGCAACTACACAGTAGTAATATTTAGCGTGGTGTTGCATAATCTCCGCTTACTTCCTACTCTATTATTACATATGTAGCCGATTAAAATCGACTCGGTTGCAAATTATTCAAACGCGACCCTTCGATCCTATTAGGAGGCACGTTATTTGCACCAGTCAAGATGGCGGCGGTAGGAATCCGTCTCGTGGTTCAACGAGTACAGTACGAGTATTAACTAACCTGCGTACATAAATAAAATGCAGTTCTATGTATTTATTACCACACCGTGGAAAAACACCGCAGGCTATTGTGAGAAAACGTGATACGTATTTATGGGCTGGCTCAACTAATCGGCGCTACATGACGTCATACTAGTTTCGCAGAATTCTTGGGGCAGCTGTGGAGGGCGTTAACCGTAATATCTCGCTTACCGTTCCCTCCACGGCAAAAATGCACATGACGTAGGTTATCGCAAATTAAATTTTCAAACCACGTTCTTCTATAGAAATTTCTTATAGAAGCGATAGCAACCGAGATATCGACCCCTCCTTCCCTCGATACGCTACCGCGAAGTTTCCTTCAGCCAGCGAACCAATGTCTCCATACTTTTAGACCTTCGTGGCAATTATCCGGCGTAACTGCTCCTTGAAATTGTTTCAAGGTCCAGAATCGCCACTCGGTTTTCAATCTCTGCCCTCGTAAGCGCGCAATCTCGGCCCACGGTTTCGCAATCAAGAGTAAATCGCGCGAAACTGCGAGCCGTCCGCCGCAGAGAATTCCTTTACGGGATCACCGACGAAATAACAGAGAGCGTCTGTCGCCAAAGGTCCCTCTGCAGGCCGTACGCCTCACGCACCAAACATTCCGGGAACCCTTCGTCCTGGTCCACCCCAACGAAAGGGTCCGCCGAGCTTAACGCAGCAAGACGATTCTCGCGGCTGGGTGCGCTCATGCGTTTTCCGCTTTATGTCGCCGAGTGTATGGCGGAAGGAGCACGGCTGAGGAAAGGGGAGGCTCGATACACGCGCGGGAATCTGGGAACGTCTGAGAGGGCGGGAATCACCTCCTGCTTTGCTTGAAACCGGGGAGAGGGAGGGAATAGTAGAAATTGTTCGAGGAAACTTTTAGCAGAGGAGAATGTTGAATATCTCGTCCATCGATGTATTCACAAAGAAAATTCATAGAACAAATGTTCTCGATAATTAAATTTAGGTCATTTTTAGTTGAGTAGATATTTTCTTTAGAGTCTATGGTAACCGTGATATCGAGACGACCCTAGCCTAAAAATATTTTTCAATATTTTACTTCCAACGATACAAATGGTTCGAGTTGAAAATGTGAGTTTTGCGACGCGTTGCGTCAATGCCGATACTCACAGTCATCGATGTACACGCACAGACCGCACACAGTCGCGCGCACGAGTACTTAAGTCGAGCTCTCAGTCCGGTACGCCACACCCGCGCAATCGAGACGAGCCGGCTCCAGGCAGCCCGAGCGCGCGTTAATTCCGCTCGCATAAATTCTGGGATTAAGAGCATACGTTATACTTAGGGAAATGCGAGTTTCGTGCTTTTCGCTTCTCCTCGCCTGGCTCTCCTCCTCTCCCTCTCTTTCATAGCTCGACCCTTCTTTCGCCATTTTTCCTCCTTCAGTTGGGCTCCCCGTCGTTCTTTTAACCCTTTCGTGTGCTTGGATCTTACGCCATCCCCCCTCACCTTTCCCCTTGCAGATTGTAACGCGTTGAACAAACGAACGAGGTTCGACGAGTTCCATCGTAAACATTTAGAAAAAAACATTTTGTTTGCGCCAGTTTTGGATATTCGAAGGTGACCTACGATCGGTTCCTTCCTATTCCTTCTAATGAATGTGTAACCGTTCGGACGAATATAGGGGAATAAATCTTTACGATGCTTTTAATCATCGAATCGATACTTGACGTCGATCGAGGAAAATGTACCAGCGTCGAGAATCCCGAGGAAAAATTTCCACGACGATATACGTCGTGAGGCGGCCGTGGATTATCACCGATTCGGCGACATAATCAACGATTCGCCATTAACTATAGAGCCTGGACGTTTATTGCCACCGCGAAGATTTATCGTCGCCGATTCCAGTCGACGTCTCCCCGATTCTGGCCCACGGTTTCCGGCCTAGACTGGGAGGAGTCTTTCGTTTGTTTCCCGAGTCGTCCCTCTGATTGGCAGTATTTTGCTTCGTGATAAATCACTGTTTTAAATTGAAACACGTAGCTTTCTCTTAACGAAAGTGTTACAAATGGATTGGCGGGGTTATCCCAATGAAAATGAGCCCAAACACGACCCCATTCGGACAAGTTTTAATGTTAACGAGTATAGTATATTCTCGCTATATCAAAATTGAGTATAGTAAGATATAAGTAAACATACTCCGAATATGGTCGTGTTTGTACTCGTTTTCATCGGGAAAATTTCACGTATTCGTTGATACCACTCTCGCGAAGGTATAACACTAATTGTACCAATTGTATCATATTACTCTTTCTGTGCTATGTAGTACAATCGTCCTCGAAGATTTCTACTTCAACCACGGCGTTCGGTCGATTCTCCAATCCACGACAAACTGCTCCCCCTTTCTCCCTTTGATCCTAAGCCCTACGCTCTCTCCTCCGGTGTTCGTTTCGTGGTCAATCGGAACGGAGGCGAGCGACTGCTGGTCTTAATGTTTCGCAAAGACGATTCGTCGCGGATACGACGTCCCCGGCGTACGGTGGAATTTGTAGTAAGCTAGCGTGTCAAATTGAGACCCTTCACCTCCGAATTTACGATCGACACCTAACGAGGTATCGCTGTGGTTTAACGTATCGCGGCTCCTTCTTTCCAGAGAGCTTCCAAGGGGCCACGTGTACGACCATCGATCCATCCCAGTCTGGGAAAAGTCTCGCGGTCCGCGAAAATAATTACAAAGCGTCACTTTCGCTCGTTCACTTCGCTCCATTATGGTATTTACAAGGAAACCGTTTCAAGTCTGCGATCTCCAGGGCTGGAGCCGAGGGGGTGGAGGGTGACATTTAACGCGTCGCGTGCTGCCTCGTGTCATTAACGACCGTCCACTGCGACTTTCCGTCGACTCCATTGTTCGAAGTCGCTGAATCCATGGCCGACCTTAACGAATAGGCCATCGAGCGGGGGCCATTTCCCAGACGCCACTGGAATGGCCGTTTCCTCCAGAGTAACGACAAGAAAAACTATAAATAGATTCTTAATCGATTAATGTACGACATCAAAAAAATTCTCCATGGCTTATAAGAAGTTCGAATAATACTATTTGAGACTATTTCAGAGGGAGATGTTTAAGATGCTCGATTCCAAATCGAACAGTCGATAAACGGTCCTGCGACGAGCAAAACGTGAAAATCCGGTGCCGCTGACGCGTCGTTTATTTTCAAAGAAGCGTATAATTTCCAAGGAACCGATCCGCGGTGCCGCGTATTATTATCAGTATCGCGAGTAATTGCAACGGGCGTATCGATAATTGAGTACAAGCGAGGGGCGTGCTGATCGGACTGGAATCGGCAGCCAGAGACGCGAACCGAGAGAAAGAGGTAGCAAAGAGAAACGTTGGCAATTAACGGGCGTACGCTCGCTGCGTAAACGCGACTCGTCGAGGAGCAAGAGTTCGTTCCAGTCGTCGAATATTTATCGCGTTTGGCTAGCAGAGATGCTCGAGATAGTCTAGATAATTTCCAGCGAAGTTAAACCAATCATTCAAACTGGAAACTGTTATTTTACTTTGTTTAAATAATAACTTACACAACTGAACTACGATCCACGTCTGACTTCTAACTGCGAGCGTTAGGTAACGTAATGTAACGAAGCAGAAATTAACGAAGCATCATCGTCCACGGAAAAATTAACAACAAGTCGAGATCAGCATTGTTCCGCAGCGGAAACGGAACAATTAATGCCGGCTGGAAATTATAATTGAGGCTGCGTTTCACGCGCCCCGGAACTTTTTAATTAGGCAACGCCGCTTAACGTTCGACGAACGAACAAAAATGAAAACGCCCGACGCCCTCGTGTTTTCGCGATTGTTTCAAAATGTTTCCACGATTTTCCATCCGTCTACGGGTTCCGCGACTCGTCGCTCGATTTATTTATCATTTTCTCCTACCGATTGTTCGCAATTATAGTAGAACGTCGAATGTGTTAACGAACGATTAATAAAAATAGTATGGTTAAAGATACTAGTTCATCCGACCACTTAACTGTTTTCACGGAGCGTGACTCCGCAGCCATCTCGAGAGGTCGACATGTCGGTTGTTGCGGATCGTTCCCGTTTCGAAAGGGTTCCGATCGCCTCGAAGAAACCGAACCTTTAGGAGTGGCGATCGGGAGATCGTAGCGCGATAAGAAACGAGAATCGTGGGAGCGCGATACGAGCCTCTTCCTCTGGCCTCAAATCCGACGAATCGACTTGCATTTCTCTCGAACCCCGCAGACAATCGTTACGGGACCGATAAAAATAATTCTCCGATACAGGACTGTTCATCCGCTCACGAAAGAACCGCTTAGTTCTCACGGACACCTACAGACGTTGGCTCATGTGTGGCACGTGACCAGGGTTGTCATAAATTGAACGAAATCAGACGGGTTGAGCCTTGCGCGACGTCTTTAGGAACACTAGAGGGGAACTCCGTATACAGTAAAGACTGGATTAGTGCATCGAGCCTTCGCTGGCAACCCTGCACGTGACACAGAAAAGATGGAGGCTAGCTACCAGTCTGAGTTAACCAGACAAATGGTACAGACCATTCTGACGAAAAAGCAGACAGCGATCGACCAATAAGGAGAGAGTCTATCAAACTTCCAAAGAGCCAGCCGCACTACCGCCTCAACAGGTAACCGTGGACCAAATGGGTTGGGGAAGTTCAATCGTCGTCTTCGAAGTTCGGACAATGACTCACGGATCCAGATCGGTGACGCTTGTTTCGAAGGAACTGGAGGTGTCGACTGCCTCCAGAGGGACGGGAGGTGGCGCGAAGGTGGTCTGCAGCGGGAGGAGGACAGGGACCAAAGGAGATTGAACGCTCCAGATAGGGCTGCGATCCACGAAAGCAGATATCCTCACGAGCTTCTCAATTAGGGATCGGAAGTGGCTTGGGGCTAACTGCACGCTCTTTGTTCTCCCTTATCCCCTGGATCCTTCGCTTCCGGCCTGGTCCAGGGCTATCGCGTGTCACTGGCCAACCAGCATACATCTTGGACCGGGAAAATTGGCCCGAGTGTCCTCAGGAATAAAGGACTGACTGGGGTTTAGCTTGTTAAGACGCGGACCTTTGCGTTGACGCACGGCTACTGTGGTATTTCATAAGCCAGACGACAGGATACAGTGGGGTACCTTTGCTAAAGGCTGTTGTAACGCTGACGCATCCCTCGAACACAGACTCGACCTTCACAGGCACCCGATTCGTTGAACGTTGGATAAATGTCGCGTCATCCCCTAGCATCTGACTCGGGATTGTTTGAGTCGGATTTATCATTTAGGATTTAGTTGCAAGCATTCTGTAAAAGACTGGGACTCGACTTTGACTAGTTTGAATCCATCGAGTACTGTTAGACCTTTCTTCCCTTTACAGTAGCTTCGACGAAAGAAGAATTCTTGACGCAACGCCCTTTGATACACACAGAACATGTCTAAAACCCTATGTCTGACGACGATTTGTTAAAGTCTGAACAAAATTTCTAACTACGGCGACCTGGACCCGAGCCAACGATCCCCGTCCTTCGCCTCCTCTCTTATCGACTGGTAGCTTCCCGCTGGACACGAAGATTACCCCAATTTCGAGTGTAGTTTGTTTCAATCGTCGCCGGCGCTTTTCTTCCCCTATCGCGCGTCCAAGCGACAGGAACGAATTTTTCCCCGCCACGCGATCGTTCCCAGAAGTGCAGACGTCCGCACATGGCGTGACGGACAACTTTTCCTTATCCTTTCATTACCACCCGTTCCTGTGTCCCCGATTCCACCGTCTCACTGCTCGGTCTACGGACTGCACGTCAAATTTCCTTCTGCCCCGTGTCCAGATGCTGTCCGTCCACGGGAAGGTTGCACCCCGCTAAGTCTGCCGCCAGTTTACGATAACGAGCGACGTGTCACGGTTAGCGACGTCCTGCACGTCCGTTGGCTGCCCTGGCCCTCTGCAGCTTGAGACGCCTGACGCTATCTCCCCCGTAAAAAAAGAGCCGATTCCGAATCGCTTTCCGTGAACGACACAGCCTCTGTATTTCCAGAAAGTAACATCCTGAACAGTCGCCTCGGAAACTGAAGCAGATAGACACGTGGTTCCTGGAGCGTGCTGTTGGACCGCTTCCAAGTGATAGTAGCCTGGATCAGCTGGAACCGCTAGCCTGACGAGTTGATTGTTCGACTCCCGTCTCTCAGAGGACGGTCGCAATCGCTTTACAATAAATTAGGATCGGGAACACCGCGAAGAGCGGAAAGATACGGGACAATTTCAAATCCAATCAACCGGGTATTTCTTCCAGACACGTTGGGAATACCTAACGAACCCCCTCCGGTCTGAATCGCTTTCGTTCAGGAACTGGTTCACCGATGTTATCACGGTCTAATAGATCCTCGGGGCAAGAACGAGGCCAGGACACGTCCCGCGGATTAAACGACTCGCAAAGACTCGGGGAGGGCTACGGATAATCCGATGGCGAACGGATAAGGGCGAGCGGTACCCGCGAATCTTCGCTACCGGCGTGGCAGATTTATTGGCCGGCCTAACCCGCGCACGCATAATGCCCGTCTAAAAAGCCGCCAGGGACGGTTGTTGAGCGTCACGCGTTGAACACACCGACGATGTAATTTCACGGGATGCACACCTGCGCCAAGCGTTAACGAGAGTCGCGGGACTTTCTTGCTTTTTCCCCGGCGACTAACGAAGTGCCTACCCAACGGCTGCCGGCCCGCCAGCGACAGGATTTAAACAGCCAGCCGCGATGTTTCGAGGCTCGCCCGCCTGAAGAATAAACTCCGGTGAAAGAGGGAGCCTGGAGGAGAAAGAAGGTGGAGAAACGGGGGGTGAAAGTAACGCGGAGTAACGAGGCGTCCAATTATCAACTCGTCGTGACGCGGTGACTCCCGAGCCTGGGAGCATCCACTAGAGGCACATTTTTCCTAAGCCAGAGGGACGCGCTCTACAAGGTGTGCCGGGAAGTCGCGATCCAGGACTCCCTCTTATCCGCCAGAACGTCGCTTTGGAGTACATTGATACCGTTAAAATCTAACCCCGGCAGGCGTTGGACAATTGAGATTCCTAGAGCCAACAGATTCTCAGCTGGTGATACCCACACCTCTCCACTTTCTAAATCTAGGCTGCTAGTCTGCAAATCTAACCGCCTCCATTGATTGGAATTCCAACTGAACTGAAGATAAGGTATTCAGTAATGAACCTCGAAGCAACACCCACCAGATCATCAACAAACGTCCAGTTCATCTCGCGGATTAGCAATTATCCTGCCTCACGTGTGCTCGCGCAAATTCACTTTAGACTTTCTCTTGCTCGCCGGCAGTAATCTCCGATCCATCACTTCAATTTGTACAGAGCCGCAAGGTGACTGGACTGATCGGCTTAATGGGCACCGAACGGACTCTTAGGCCCACGTTTTGGTACCTCTGTCTATTAGTGGATCGCCGATACCAGGTCTCAATTCCTTCAGTCACTTTCCTGCAGGCCATCCATCATCATCAGGCGATCAGCCTCAGCAGGAGGTCCTCTTGAACATCACCGGCTGGAGGATCTTCAGTTGATCTCTCATCTCACATTTTTGGATACTAACCCGTTAACAAACCGTTGATTCTAGGTCACACTAGTCGATAAGAATTCGCTTTAAAACTTCCCTGGTCTCTCGGTCCGTTGTTTCAGGGATTCGATGAGACTTTGTGTGGTCTCGCAGGTGTTCCGCACGATTCGCTGATCTGTCAGCTTCGCATTCTCCTTTGGGCCTCTCCTCGATACCCCTTTGTCCCATCCGAACTTCGACGACGAATTTTTAGCACACCCTGTAAAGCTGTCCTCGAGTCCCTACCTCCCTCCAGCCTGTTCCGGCTGAACTCGTTCACCCCTATCCGCGCCGTGAAACGACGCGAGTTTTATTCAGTTTTCAGAGAATCCGGAGAGTTCCGTCTACGAGCCCGCGCTAACGATTCCGCCAGAGAGTTCCGACGTCGAGGAGCCGGGAGGAGCAGGATGGAAATTAAATAATTCCGTGGCGCAGGCGGGCCCTACGATTCCTCCGCGGATCGAGCCAACCCGGCTATGTCCCCCCGGCGGGCGAATTGCGTGCTCGTGGATTTACTGTCCGGTCTTGATTGGGTCGTCACGACGTAAATCTCTTTGATCGTAAATTCATCTGCCTAGCGACGCAGTCTCGCTATTGTCGCTCGACGGAGTCACCCTGTTGTATTGTTTCTGACTATTTCCATGGGGGTCGTTGGCCCTGCTTTGTTAGTGTTGAATATTTAGTGTTAAATCACGCAGGTTTTAAGAAGAACAAAAACGAAATTTGGATGCAGGCGTTTAAAAAAAAAAAAAAAAAAAAAAGTGTGGATGACGCGGTCTACTCGAGTCTACGATTCTACGACGTTTTGTATAACTCAGACGAGAGCAGAACTGAACCGACGCAATCGTTTCGAAGCCGGGACGCTACTACTCGACACACGTCGAGGCGGTGCCGACGTGAGGACAAAAGATCGTCGTTGCGATCGGTTGCTGTTATCGCGCGAAATGTGATACATGTCAACATTCACGCAGTGTCGGCTTCGCACAAGAGAGCGGCATCAGGCAAACGAGTGCCTGAACACTTAGTCATAAAGCTTACGTCCGAACTCAGCTGTTTCAAACTTTTTTGGAAAGTAGCTCCGCAAGTACTTTTGCGTTCACGGTAAATGGAAACAGGGTCTACTGCGCCTCAATACGTCACGTTAATTTCGATGTTTCAAATTCGGAAACGACGAACTAATCGGTTACTTCCATCAACACAACGTGAAATGAGTTATCGTTCCAAGAACAAACGCCCCAATCAGCAAGTCCTCCGCGAAACCACATTCGAGTTTGCCGTGAAAGATAGAGCAATTACGCAGCCTGGCTCGGAAAATGCAGCCTTTTCCTCGCGCGCTAGCCGACTATTCGCCGTAATCGCCGATGTAATTCCGATCCGCGATCGAGTATCTCCGGTCACGGGGGCGGAAGGGAGGCGCGGGCAATTTGGCGGGCAATTAGAGATCGATCCGCTAGTCGGCGCAGGTGCCGCTTAATTGATCCCTAATTGCCACGATAAGTTGGCCGACTTCGCGGAATCGCCGCCGTCCCGTGGACGAACGTGAACAAAAATCCTGACTCCCTCGGTTGAAAGGATAATCGGCGCTTCGAATTCTCAATTGTAAAATTCTCTTGTAACAAATATACGCATCAACAATCTAAAAAATAAGTTCCAAATCTCGGTGGAAAGAAAATATATAAAGAGGATTAGAGAAAAAGTAAACGTTAAGCAGTTAATTTGGTCCGCGAGCAGCGGTTTCACAAGTCGCGAGTAAACTCACCCCCTACCCCCTGTTTCGACGGGCGGTTCGGTAAAAAGAAACGGAAACGAGAAGAAAAGCGTCTCCTGCCGAGAGACTTGGAAAGTGGCCTGATCAGCCGCGGGATCTTCCCGCGATCAACGGAGCGGACTGCGAAGTTTTGCCCGCTCGTTAGTGTCGCATACAGGCCGGCCAACTTCTCTATTTACTCACGAAATTCCCGACGTCTGAAATATACTTTCCAGCCAGCGTACGTCGCTTCGATGTTTGCTCGACCGCCCGTACCACCCTGCGCCAGCCACTTCTACCTCTATCCTCGTCGATTAGCCCCTTCGCTGAGAACGGAAGTCGGGGACAGGTTTTATGACGCGACGCTCTCTTTTTCTTACCTGAGACGTTCTATCGGCGTCACTGCGATACCGAACCAATATTTATTTTCAGCTACCTAGACGGTATCGTCGACTAATTATTTTTTGAACGTGGCGATAGAGTCTCCTCGTAGCTTAGTCGAATTTTTAGCACACGTTTTGCGGAAGACACTTTCAGACTTCTTCAGCGGACGGAAAACCCCCGTGGAACGTGAACGAATAAATTCGCGCCCCAGGAAGAACAATGGACGCGTCTCCGTGCGGAGCAACTGTAGGTCGTATTAAATTAATCCTCGGCTGAGAGGATTTTTTAACAGAGCCACTGGTAACGATATTCGTCCGTTGAGACACTGCACTGGTTTACGATAAGAACAATCGTCCTTTTGGAGAACAATTCCGGAGAACAGACGTTTGGTGGTTTTTCCTAGCGTCGATCCTTCGAAAAGTTTCCAGACGACACACCAGGTGCAAGTATCATGCGATACCCCAAAGAAGAAATTCAACCATAATTACCATCGTCTGTTTTTCACCTGTGCCTCGGGAGTGTTGACGAACACCCAGGAAGGAAAAAGAGGGTTGAAACCGTGTTCAAGACCTGCAGCGTGACCGAGGGGTTCGTCCAAAGGATTATCCTATAATTAATAACAGGAATGCAACAGATGCGTGACGCTTGACGAAAGGTGAAATAAAGGTACGAGAGAGCTTCCCTCCGTCGAGTACTCTTTCTCCTACCGTTCCATTCAGTCCTCTCTGTCTCTGGTTTTCCGGCTTTCACGGGTCTCCGTGGTAGCGCGGAGCTTTGTGTCACGCCGGGAATTTACGGGTATGAAAGACGAGGATTCTGATCCAGTTTCTTTATCGCGGCCCGTATTTCAAGATATTACGCAACGCATGGGAATGCACACACGGTCATCGGTTCCCTGTGTTCGACGGGAGCCAGGAAGTCGAGGATTACCAGGCGGACGAGCAACCTTTTCACCGCTGGGTGTACAAAGGATGTACCTAACTCGCAAATCGAACTTGCTGTAACGAATAGGAAAAGTCTGACGGATACACCCACTTGTAAAGCTCACTTTTTAACAAGCTCTTGCGTAGCGACGAGTGACACAAAGTTTATACAGCAAATGTAGGTGTCAAGTGGAAAAGACATTTTTTGGAGTGACATCTCGGATTTGGCTGAAACTGAGATATGTTGCAGATATTAGCTGCATTTCGACGTATCTATGAGGATTTTACGAAATTTTGAGAATTTACGATTTTACGACTCTATGAAAAACGATGATGACTGACTCAATTACTGATCTTTGTTACATCATACACTGCCTACTAGAACTCAAGATAAAAGTATCGTTAAAAAAGAGAAGACTGTCTAACAGAGCAGTATACAATTGTAGTTTTTTTTTTTTTTTTTCTAAACCCGTTCCAACTCCACATTCCACGTCCCGTCTCGTCGATCTTTTATTTCGTCCTGCGATCAACTACGAGCTAAGGGAAACGGGACGAAAAAAACCACGGAAAACGAGAGCACACCGAGTGGACAATCCGCAGGATCCGCCATGTAGAACACACTTGATCGTTCGCTCGCGAACCAACAGAAACGTGTCCCGTGTAGCCGTACCCACTCCTCTGGCGGAAAGAGACCAGGCCAACATGCGACACAGCGCAACGATACGCGGCAACAAGCGAATTGTTTCGAACGATTATTCCTTGAGAAAGTGGCCGCCATGTTTGTTACCTGCCAGGCGAGAGGACGCAACGAGGGGCTCCCCAGAGTGTCCTCTTCCGACGTGGACTTCATCCGAGACTAATTACGCGGTTCGTGCGTCCTCCCGTCGCTCCGCTGCAGCCCTTCTGGTTAAGTTTATGCTGTTGGCAATAATTACAACACAGAAGAGAATCATCGGGATTCCGGGGAAGGAAATGGGCAATTTCGACGGAAGAATTTTGCCATTGTTCTCCCTGTGAAATAGCTGCAACCTTGAATTTGCTGTTACTAAATCGCGGCAACAATGTTTGTGACGAACGTGAGAGGCGAATACCGATGTTATAATTCACTGGTGACTTGCAAATAGTGCGCGCAAAGTGGGCTCGATAAAAGTAGACAAACGGAAAGAACGTTCAGTTTTGTCGCTGGAGCTAGACTTTGAGAAGTGGATAGAAACGGTCCGAGAAGTTGGCCTGCCGGATTCTCCAAGAGCGAGGACCGAGTTTGAGAGAATGCCAGCTTTTCTTGCTGGCAAGAAACGGACCAAGATTGCCAGAGTTTTACAAAGATCCTCAAACTTCTCAGCCCGGGGACGCCTCGTCCTCTGAGGCGACACTTTGTCAGAAAGTAGTCTCTGCCCTCAACTTGCATCGCCATCGAGGAAGAAAAAATATTTCCTGTATCGCAAAAGAACGCTAAACGAGTAACGAAACCTGGAGACGTGTCGTTTATACCACACACTGGAAATAAATTTGCGAAGATACGCGAAAGAAACCGGCTACCCCTTGGGCTGCGCGAAACTGGAACGACCCAGAATTCTCGAGCGGCCAATAGTTGGCGAGGAAGCGACAGGCAGAAGCCCAGCAGGTTTCATAATCGAGGATCAAAATCCTGTTAGCGTTTCGTATTCAAACCGCGGCCTACTAAGCCGCCCCGTGGCCAGGAAGACAAACGAACCGGCGGATCTACACTGTGTCCCGACGGATCATTAGGCGACCGCTTAAGGTTGCCTCTCGTGTCGGGCCGCTGGTAATAGTGGTTGTTTGTTTCCCGACAGAAATCTTAT
Source organism: Hylaeus volcanicus (assembly GCF_026283585.1). Lineage (NCBI taxonomy): Eukaryota > Metazoa > Arthropoda > Insecta > Hymenoptera > Colletidae > Hylaeus > Hylaeus volcanicus. Next base: position 6,726,374 of record NC_071982.1, read on the forward strand.
GACGTGCGGTCCCTCCTCTATGCTGTTTCCCGTGCGATCCCATTTGTTCCACCCACCGAGGCAAACCGCGATTCCGCGCGTGGCAATATAACATCGAAAGTAAAATTTATACTTTCGTTCGTACGAATGAACGAACGTCACGTGAGCCGGTCTGCCGCGTAAGCTCTCCGCACGATTACCGGATTACGGCCATGTAACCCCTTTAACGTACCTCGCCGTTCGAGCTACTCGAAAACAGATGCTCGCCTTCGACGATACGGGCGGTTATACCCGCTTCCGAGTGAAAATTGTTGCCCCGAATTCGATTGACTAATCCACCACCCGCCGTACCCACCGTTCTCGCTCTTCGCGAGTGAACCCACCGATTTTATATCTAAAAACCCCTCGTAGTTGGGTTTGGTTTTACTACGGAGTGAAAAAGTAACCTCCCCGCGATCCTCCGGAACGTTACCTCCTGATCACTGCTGAAACAAGCGCAGCGTTATAGGATCCCCGTGAAATATGATACGACCACGGGGGATTGCTACATGGTGAGCACGCGCAGTTGCAATCCTCGATTGTTATGCATGTCACGTGGCGGGAGTTTAACACCGCGTCGACCTGGACTTATCGAAGCCTGCGGAACACGGGGATAGGTTCGCGCACGGTTTGTCCGCGTGGTATCAGCGCCGGCAGCGCCCTACCGTTCTTCGGATTCCTTCGCTTTTACGAGGCGAAACTCATTTACGCGGCGGGATTTACGGCGCAGCTCGCCCCCTCTATACGCCGGCTAAATGGACTTGACTGTTCGAACTCGGCTCACCTTTCCGCGGCAGCTCGCACTTTTTCTCGAGAAATTATCGTCCAGGGGGGAGGGGGAGGGGGGGGGGATCCTCGCGAAACGGCCGGTTGCGTCGAAGACATCCGATTGGCTGCTATTTTTAAAGGCGACTTCGCGCACGATTTCGAGGAACGACTCTTCGTCCGACCGGATCGTAATACCCTTTTGTTCCCCCACTCCAGTCGATGCTCACGGCTGATTTTTTCTCCCTTTGCGTCTTTGAGGATCGCGACGGGAACGGTGGTCAAACTGCGGGCGATTTATGTGCCCATACCGAGACGGGGAGGAAGGTTAATTGGATTTCAACAGGTCGGGTTAAACCTTCATTATAGAGCCCGGGTTATTGGACGATTATACATCGGGCAACGTCAACGCATCCGCCTGACTATTGTACACCTCCGACCACGATGTCGCACCTCAGACCTGAGCTTTTGATTTTTGCGATATTGTCACGCCCACTTATACATAAACAGTGGTTGCGGTACTCTCGCTATAGAAGCGTTTGGCTCGTCCCGAAACAAAGGACATTCTCCCAGGCTGCTTGTCCAAACACCAGGATTCTAATCACCGATCCCACGAACCACTCACAAATTCAAATGCGGGGATCTCGAAGCGAAGAATTAAATCTCAAGGCTGCTCAAACTCCGTGCAAATTGAGCGTCGATAGCCCCTGGCGGGATGAATAATTTGCATCGGGTTCGTGGGAACTCAACCTAATTCCTGGGTTAATTTCTGGTCGCCAGACTTGCCCGGCCAGTTTACACGAACTTCCAATGCAAACGCAAAACTATAACCCTACCGGTTTCTCGGCGGTGAGGGCGCTGTTGTACTTCCGATACAGTTTTTTATTATCGAAGAATACAGTGATATCTCGTTAGACACACAAGCTCGGGACTGAACTAGTGCATTTATGATAGACTTCGTACATTCTCTGATGTTTGCCGACGAGCTTCGAACGTAGATAAGGACATTCTTTTATTCGCTGTCTCTTCTCTACGTTCGAAGCTTGTCGACAAACATCAATGTACGAAGTCTATTATAAATGCACTAGTTCAGCTCTATCCTCTTCCTTTAATTCGCTGTCCTTCTCTACGTTCCAGTACGATAAGCCGAATCGCGCAATAATGGTTTCCTTAGCGGCGTTCCGCTCGCGTTTCGCCGTAAAGAGCGGCTGGGGCAACCTTGTCCAGGAACTCCGTGCATCCTGATTCCCGTTTCCCTCGCCGAAACTTTGAAAACGTTTCTAGGAATTCCGCGCGGCGCGGTTCGCGTAAAATAAACCTGTACGCGACGAGGCGCGGACGCCGACAAAGGGTTGCTACAAAGTACCGCTGCCCTTCCGGCCACCGAGAAAAAACTTTTCACTTAAAGTTCGCCGGGTAATTCGAAAAGGCACACCTGTAAAACCGTCCCGGCCGCTTTCGCCCAACGTCTGCGGAAAGTTCGCCGCGCGTATCGGGACTTCGTAATTCCAGGTCGCCACGCCGGGGGGGAAACCCCGTTTCTTCTCGGGCCAGCCCGAGGAGAACTTCTTGTTACGGCCGCGAACCGACGAGAACACCGGTCGAAAAAGGAGCCGAACGAGAAGAAAGAAGAAGAAGAAGAAGAAGAAAATATAACAGGGACTCGGTTAAAGACCCCCAGCGAACCTTGTCCTGGACAACTCTCGAATTAATCGAGCGATACGTCGCTTTGAAGGAACCGGGGGGGGGGGGGGGGGGGGCGGCCGTTTTAATGGTGTTTCAAACTCTCGTACCCTGGGACATTCTTCCGCGGAATTGGTAGGAATTTTCCCACCGAACGGGAACGATTTAAATTTAATTTCGCGATTCAAGAGGATTCCTCGACTCGACAATGACCGGGGCACGTTTGCGCACGCTGAGGGCGCAGTTTCCTTCGGGATCCAAGGTGGGTAGAATTGCGTACTGCCTCAGAGGTTACTAAATTGAGAGATAAACGGTCATAAATTGAAATAGAAACGGCTCAAATGTGGAAAAGGTTTCCGTATCGTACAGACTCGAGGGATTTACCTTTAATACGACAAGGAGCTCTTTATCGAGACATAATCCGAAATATAAGACAGTTTCCGGTAACTCCGATCGATTGAGACTGCGCCATGAATTTAGTATGTCCATTCCTGCTCCGCCTTTGCCTCTGATTCCCGTTTCTGAAAGCGCCGCGCACCGTCGAATAAACTCGTCTTAATTCCCTGCCGATACAGCGTTCGTTTGCCCTCTCGAAAGAAGAAAAAAGAAAATCAGAAGAAAGGACGAGGGGTTTAAGTCCATCTCTTGTGTATACATACACATATATATATACGCGTATATAGGAAAGGTACGAGCGCCCAGAAAGCCGTACGCAAGTACACGAGCACCGTAATCCGATACTTCCGGCCGACTAAAGGCTTTAAAGGATAAAAAGCGACCAGCAAAAGTTACACCGAAGCGTTTTCGACGCGCTACCTCGGGACGTGAGACCGCGATAATGCGCTTCGCGTTGCCATTTAACGGCTACGAACCCATGGACCGATCGTTAAGACAACCCTCCTTTTCTCACCGCGTCTCAGCGTCCAGGCAAGCTATTTGTCACTTGCTTTTACACGCGGATCAATCAGACTCTTTGCTGACCCGTAATCGTCTTCGTTTTTAAAAATTCTGGCAGTAACAGGTCTTTTAAATTATTTCTAATGAAGGGGTGATGATGGTATGGTATGCCAAGGCTTCTACATCGTACACCTGAAGTCTGACCTCAACATTTAACCGCACCCTGCGTACCTCAGGTGTCCAACCCCGATAATCCCAAAGTCTCTTAAACACTTTTCCATTCTCATCCAATTCTCCAGTTCCTTGGCTACCTTTCTTTCCACCCAAACCCCTAACTGCCTTTACTTCCTCCGTCTGCTACGTGATCCCAAATTGTTTAACTTCGTCCTAGCCTACGTGTTGTATCAGAGATCGCGCTGTCGGCGACCCGTCCTTGTAATTTTAAGACAGTCCCCGGAATGAAACCCCACCCCACAACCGAGGCGGTTAATCGTAATCAGTTAGAGACAACGTCCCCGAGTCCGGGAGAATTGCTTGGCGAGGCTGTTCCTAATTCGATTTTTACGTTGGGCGACGAGTCGTTCATTTGTTTGCGCTCCTCGTGGGTTAACATTTACGCCCTGTCCTAATAAACAGTCGTACGACGACAAAAACCGGCAGGTCAGAAGAACCGTTAGCCTTGACTCGGTGGAAAACCCCATGAGCCAGGCCCGGCGACGCGAGATCCTCTCGAGAAAAGGGGATGCGAACGGGCGGTGACAAAACGTGACCATATTTGGTCATGTACGTGGCCGAAGACAGTTTGCGTAGCGGGAAAAGGCAAACCTTTAAGAAGGGATGTTTCGTCGGGCAGATTGGAAGCGGACGAGTCGAGGTACGAGCGATTTTGTCGCCGCACGACTGTCAGTTAGGGCATAGGGTTAGCCTATCATCGTGGCGTTATCAGCGGGGTGTGCTGGGTAGCTAGTTTTTCGGAAACATCAACGGAGATCAAGAAACACGAAGATACAATGTACTCTCCATACGGGAACATCGAAGCAGCCGGAGCTCATTTTCGTAATTGGTTAAACACGCGTGTAATTGAATCCGGCCTGGCCGAAATTGAACTTGCCGCATGAATTCGTAACAGGCCGCCCAGGCATTCTCGACTTATTAACGGGCAAACGGTGGAGAGGGCATCGAAATTACGCGAAGTGCTTTCCTATTATCGATGATAGTCAGCGAGAGCTCCGGCTCGCCAGCCAGGCCAGGTTTAATTATTCGTCCCGAAGTTTTCGTCCGCGCGAAATTACCGTAATGACGGCGGAGGATGCGTAATGATACGTCGTACGTCGGCCGCTCTTGTGTCATTAACCTCGTTCCGCCCGTTTCATCACGGCCACCGGTCGCAGCGCGGAAAAAAGGAGAATCACGACGTTAATAAATTCGAATTACGTGTTTACTTTTAGACCGCGTCCGCTGCGGACGTGGGCGACCCTAAATTGCTTCCTAAAACGTTCCTTGAAAGCGGGCTTCCCTTCCACGAATCCCGAGCTGAGTATAAAACCACAGAACTCCGCTGACTACTCGCTCACGAAGTCAAGACGAACGATCTCTTTTTAATTGTCCCTCCTTGGGTGAAAATGGAGTTCCGATTGTCCAGCTTGGCGTCAATGTAGCGTGGTCAGCAGTCGACGATAACTTTTCTCGAAGAAAGCAGGCGATTCGTTGCAAGCCGCAGGGTCCACTTTCTCGCGGAACTCTTGGTCCGTTTCGAGAGGGCTCATTGGATTCCAGTTAGCGGCGCGGGCAACCGAACCGTTCTAACGAGCCCTAGGCTGTACGGATCGTCCATGAAACGTCGAGTCGAAAAATCTCTCGAGGAACGAGAGGATCGAGCGGGAGAACGAGAGATCTCGACGACAACGCGGTCTCAGCGGACAACCATTGAAGGCTCGCTTATTGTGACAGAATCAAGACCCCGGAAGGACAGGGAGGCACGAGATGACTGAGCGAGAGAGTTCACCGCGCCCTAGGGCGGGTTATAAGCCGAAAACAATGGTGACGGAGTTTCTTGCACCCTCCATGCGTCAAGCTGTACATCCTGTAAGGCGCTTACCGCAGCACTCGACGATTGTTACACACGGAGAAGCAGGACGGTTAACTTGATCCCGATTCCCAGCGCCGCGACGCGATATACGAATCCGCTGCGATCGCGTTTTAACGGGGGACGCGTTAAATACCATGTCTATCTTTGAATTTATCGCGCCGGATAACCGAGGGAGCTCTGCGGAGTGCTATTGATTTCGGAGTAAGACGACTCAGAGCCGAAGATTAACGGAACGTTGAGGAACGTGCACCCCTTTTGATGACACGAGGCGCTGTTGCTATGGAGGTCAACTTGGCCAAGTATCGAGTACCTCTACAGCTGATAGAGGTTGTGATTCTGAAGATAAGTCTCGTTGAGGCAAAGTTAATACTGTCTCCATAAATGCACTCGTCCAGTCCCGAATTTGTGCATTTATGGAGCCCTCACTGTATCCCGTCGGTAGAATTCTGCAGACTACTGAACCACTCGCAGACGGTAATCGCGTAGCCAACAATGCGGATATCATCCCGCTGCGAGCACTTCGGCGAAAATCACGGGCCACTTCAGCCAATCCTCGAGCAGTTCTCGCGCAGCACGTGCGGCCCGCGGAAGCGGCGCATCCCAAAACCGAGCACAATGAACGCCGATGTCTCGACGGCAGGCGACGAAGGTTCCAGAAGGCTCGTCGCCGCGGCAAATTACGTATTTCGCGCTAATTACGCGAGAAGCTGTGTCTCGCTCCCGTCGGCGGAACCGTTCATGTTTATTCAGACGGTTTCAGTTGTCAGGCCGGGATTTCATTCCAAAAGCCAGCCGGCGAGATTATAAAGTCAAACCTCGCGAAGTCTCGGGCCAGCGGCGAGGCGTCGCGACGCTGCGAGGCAACGTCGAATTTCAGCCACGATACAGGTAGGCGGCGGAGGAAGAGGCGCATGACGCGACGAGTTTGGAATTCGTGGCGCGTAAGCAGCAGCCGGTAATTAATAGCCACGCCGGCGAGAGTTTGATTACCTTTTCGACCTTATCTGTAAGGTGTCCCGAACCCCATCCCCTCCGTTTCCCGAGCGTTCTTCTAGCGAGCGCGCAATTTCGCCCGTTTCCGTCGGCGGGCCGCCGGTGCGCGCGCCAAGAAATTAGCTAAGAAACTCCGGGATCGAAGCTGGGGAACCAGTCGAGACAATGGACCTCGGAGGTTTTGTTAATCCTGTCTGGGAAACTCATGGAATCCACTTACTGTCTAGCTTCTTCCTAGCTTCCTCGAGAAACCCTCCGACGAACGTACGCTCGACGATGACCTGGCCGCTTTTTCTTCGCCAACTGTAGTCGAGGATGTTGCGTTGAATCCTGCCCGGGATGTAAACTCCCTGTTCTTGGTGCAAGTTATGGGAGGGTTTAGATAACCATTCCGATGGTCAGGAATCACCGAAAGTTTCCCCCCGGTAACGTCGTTTAATTGTTTAGCTATTAGGCAGCTAGTTTGTACTCGGTTACCCTCTAGAATTCCTCCGCTGTAAACGATGCTTCGCCGAATCTTGGTCCAAACCGATGACGATGGTTGACAATGAGCATGTTTGCGGGTGCAGCTCGGCTAGATCCGCGCAACTTGGCTTTCTCTCGAAGCTTGCGTTCCTGCTTATGGAGCAGACCGCCTGATTGCCATCAAATCCGCTCCGGACCGCAGCAGTCTTTCTCGAGGGTCCGAGTTAAGGCAATAACCAATCTTTGGACAGCGTTAACTCGAAATTAATTGACCCCAATCGACCAGGCGGAGCGGTCGCAGGCGGCCGGTCGGTTCGCAACATTTGTCCGACACATCTGCCGAATCGAGTGTGGTCGAAGTTATGTCGCAGACCGAACCGTGGCCCCTTTATCGAGTCAGACGTGGATAAAAAGAGAAGAGGACACCCGGATGCGACTCACCAGGAAGATGCGACTCTAACCAGTCGTTTTTCTAACGGCATATCCGGAAATTCCCCAGGCGCAATTGGATTAGACGTGTTCCGCTATCTGGAGGAACCGCTTCCAGGGCTATTACTTGGTCAGATAAGTTCGCAAACAGGAGTGTAATTGATCAAGGATGCCTTAAAAAGACCAAAGACTAAACCTGCATGCGACCTCTAATCCAGGTCTGCCAACCCAGACAGTCATCAGTCCATGCAATCTTCAGCATTCCCATTAATTGCCACTCCCAATTTGATTTTTCCCTCAGCTACCCTATCCAACCGACATTTCCCAGGCCACCGAGCGCAAGTGCTTCTACTTCTTGCTTCCTCTGCGAAGGCTGCAGTACCTGGCCCCAACGGACGGCAACAATTTCCGAACAAGAAACTTCGGGAACTTTCTTCGCGATTCCGGAGCCGCCATTAGCAGCCAAAGGGTGAAAAACCTCGACTCGACGTCGAAAAACCCTTGACACCGTTTCACCAGATTGAAAGCGGACGCGTGCAATCTTCATCGCGCGCTCTCGACGCGTTCAACCGTACTTGCACACACACACACGCCACGGGGATACCCACGGGACGCACGTGGTCAGGCAGTGGCGGCGTCTCCCGAGGACAACTGAAAAATTCCTGCGGCTCCAGTCCTCCACCGATCTTTGGACGGCCCGTCAGGCCTAGGACAAAGACCCAGTTATCGAGGAAAGCTAAGTAGTTGAACTTTATGAAAGAAGGAACTTCATTTTGCGTCTTTAACTAGTGGTAAGGGGATAACGTGGCGGCACCTAGATCTAGAGGTCCCTCCACTCGCCACTAGAGGAGAACCGACCGCCATAGGACAATGATCGACCCATCGCTCGGGCTGTAACCTTACACTGACGGGTTCGCCCGGTTCTCTTTTGACAAATATGCTGGATCGTCCCACAGTCTGCCTCGTCCGTAATGTAATTCGAGATCGTAACTACTCGCGGGAAGATTATATTATGACCGTGCCCGGGGAAAAGACTGCCCCGACGACACCAGAGAATTCCTGCCCCTCCTCCGACCATCATTACTCACGCTATGATTCATTAGAGGGTCCCTGGGAAATTAAGCGACCCGTTACGCCCGCTTCGCGTGATTTTTGACGCGTCAGATTGGTCCCCGTTGTTTAGAGGCTGGACAATTCGCCGAGGGCAACAAAATTGTCGAGTCGCTGAGCCTAGCAGTTTTTGCGAAACTGGCCGTGTGTCAGGTGCCTACCCTGGGAACCAGTCAGCACTGTTGAACGTGCTCCAAATCTATCCTACATGGATTAAGACCTAGGGGTATTTGGTATCAGCATGCATGGGAGTAACGACTCCTTGGCAAGATGGAACCGCTTCCCTATGACTCGGATGAGAGGTTCGCTTGAAGAGAAGAAAGGGAGATAGGAAACCCAACACCTAGGAGAGCGAATACCGTTTGCATAATTCATTTCGAATTGTCCTCGTATCAACGCTGATCAATCTTCCGTGCCTATCTCCCTAGCACCCGAAGGATATAAAATAACGATTCCTAGCAGGAAATCATAACGGTGACAACCGAGTGAATGACAGTCGTTGAACAGATTGGACCCAACGAGTTAGATATCAGCAAACATGCCGTAGGTAACCAGAACCAGGGGGTACCCAGTGCGACAGGAAATCGTGACGCAACGTCTCCCTGCAACTCGGAATCGGCTGTAAACATATCCCCTCCCTGCCTCGGACGAAGACAACGCGCAACGTCGAAGATTTTCGATAACACTTCCTGGGCGCTGGCTGGTAATAAAGCCAACCAGGCGGAAGAACGTAATCCCGAGTGTCTATAAAGCTACGAAGGTACGGGAGAAAATATCCCGGCTGGAGAAACGCGGATCGAGGGGCGCGGCCCAGCGTTAATAATCATGCATAGCGTCGAGTGTTGCAACTACCGGCTGCATCGCTCGTGCACTTGTCCTGCCCGCTCGCGCTTATGAAAAACGGACAATCGAATTACCGGGCGTTCATATGGAAATGTAGCGCCGTGGGAGAGAGCGACAGACGACGAAAAATTTGATCGCACCCAGCCACGCGCGTTGCTATTGTCGCTGGCCGCTCTCGGGTCGTGTATCGCGTTGTTCGGGGTGACAAAGATTCGCCTAGATTCGAGACAATTAAAACCCGACGACAACCACTGAATCCCATTTTGGAACGGTGTGACTTTTTCGCCGTGTCTAAATTTTAAGAGAAAGCGGCTGAATTAATTATCGGACATACCAAAACCTGGACTGGTTCGTGTAAGTAGGATGTGAGCTGAACTTACCTGAAACAAAAAATAAAACATAGGTTAGAATAAGGAAACGTTGAAGATGCGAATGCTTAAGTGGCGAGGAGTTGAACGAGGATTGACTGGCCACCAAGGGCATATCATCCATGATAAGGCACGACTATCTCTGCTACATTCCTCGACTAGGTACTTCCACTACAATACCAGGATCCCTATAGCCAAACGAATCCTCAGCGAAAGGGGTTTGCGCTGTCGGTGACAGGCAGAACGATCAAAATCGAGCACAAAATTTCAATCCTGTTCACCCTTTTTTCCCCCCCCTCATCCTGCACCCGTTACCGGAGGCGATGTAATTTCCCGCCACGGCGTTCCGTCCTCCTTATCTCCAACTTTAATTACTTCGTTTTATTCCGAAAGGAGGGTTCCATAATGAGAAGCTCGGCGCCCTTCTGTCATAGCCGTTCATCGAGGCAGGTCGCCGGGGCGGTTTCCGTGTTCAAAGTCTGCTGTCGATTCCCCACCAGGGAACCATAGGTCCCTGACAAAGGCCATCGTCCAGTTTTAATTAGCCTGAAACGCGGCGATCCACTTATCGAAAAAGCCGAAACGCCTTGTCCAGGCTCGGATCACCGGTCCGGTCATTTGCGGGAGCGTCTTTCTTCGCTTTTATTAATCCCCCACCTGCTCCTCCGACTACCCCGGCCCACCTATCCTTTGGGGTTTGTCGTTTCGCTCCTCCAATATCGCGTTATTGCACTCCACCGCCTGCAGTGTCGCTATAACGGGCACCGGAGTGTAGGTGGTTGCTCATCTGGCTCCTCCCTGTTCGATTTATTTCCCTTTCTCGCGCTGGCCCCGGCTCCTACGTTCGTGCTGCTTTATTTCCACCTGCTCGCAGTGTCCACAATACGCAGCAATAACCGAGAAATCGACGGTTAGCTCGATACCAACCGGTGTCCGCCCACTAGGAGCCGCGACAAAGCCCTCCGGGCCTCGACGACTCTTTGTCCTGAGGTCACCATTTCGTGGCTTTTCCCCGCCGGGTCTCGCACGCACGGCCCACGAGGCTCTCGGTCTCAATCCTATCGCACGATCTAAACCAAACACCGTTCGTTGCGGGACCCTGCCGCTGGAAGTGGAGAGCCTTTCTCCGCTCGCGTAGAGACCCCGTGCTTTCTTTTTCAGGTGGCGTTGCATCGCTGTGCACGCTCAGCCGTCGAGACAACGTCCGGAACCGTCGCGTTTAGGGCGACATTCCGACACGTCCACGCTTCTGATTTGGATGGAACTTGAATCGAATAGCGATAGAGACATATTTCTATCGTGGGTGCCACTGAATGCGGATTCTCAACCTAAAGACCCAAAAATCCTAATAGGTCACCAGCTTTGCTCGGTATTTCGGGACCGTACGCCAGCCCCCTCCGCTCTAGCGGTTTCTTACTCCTCCCCGTTCCCCTTTGCCTCTCGTGGGTTCCTCGAGACAATTTAGATCCTTTTTAAACGGTCCGCAGGCTGAATGTACGCCAGCCACGCACACACGTCGACGCGCCCCGCGTCCACTGGCACACGGACAAAGAGGTACGTGACGCGGCTGGATACGCACAATCAGCCCGCAGTGATTGAGGCATTCAACGCGTGGGCACGCACTCTTACGCGCTCTTACGCACGCTTACGGCCACTGTCGAATTCTCACGCTCTCCTCGGATCTATTTCTGACGCTTCGAATAAAATAGAAGTGGAACCCGTCGTCGGTTAGCCATCCTTCTCGAGCATCAGCTCTCGAGGTTACTGCGGGGCCTATGTTTTCGCTCCTCCTTTTCTCCTCTCGCTTGGAACTCTTTTGGACTGAGAGTTTCAGCGCGCGGCCCTTAGGCGGAACGCAGGAATTCGATTAGCCGAACCAGATCGAATGTTAAATATTGAACGCGTCTTTGCGTCCCCGGTTCCTCGGAGCGTTCTAATATGTCTGCTGTTTGATTACGGTTCGAGAGCCAACTTCGAGCTGGTCTTGACGGCGTCGCGTGGGTTTTATGACTGTTTGCTCTTGGTGTTAATTGTAACAATAGAAAATAGATTTTTAAATTTTAGTGGGAAGCTATTTGCTACGAGGGATACGAGGGAACTCTAAGGCCTGATTGCACTCAGGAATTATCGCGGCCACGCATGATTAATCGAAAAAATTGCAAAGTAATCACGCTCGGATCGTCGACCTAACCGAGTGGAAGCCCGTAACGCGGCCGAGAAATATGGAACAATGACTGATTGCTGCTCACTTATGCAAACGTATTCCCATTCCAGTTTAAAATCAAACGAGCAATTGTACCGCAATAATACCGACTTTCTTCCCTTTCACCTTTGATTTTCTTCCTGGAACGAACTATAGGCTCCATTTGTCTCATTGAGAGAAATTGACGCGTAATTTGCTGTACAATCTATCGGCTGTGTCGCGCGACGACGAACCATGCGTGGCGCGCGAGCGCTGAACCGATCGATACGCGCGCTACCATTGCTAAATGATTAGGGAAGAGCTGACGAAACTGGATCACGTGACCGCTACCTTCGACAGCAAGAGTTAGTCGAGCAATGGTTATTGGGGCAGTCTTCCGAGATTTTGGGGTGCACCTAACCCAACATCCCTACGATATCTCAGTTTGTAGGTAACGAAGAGTAAACACTACCGGTCCGTCGACGGTGAACTGCGGAGATACGTAGGTCGCGGGTTAAGTTCATTGAGATTTGGATTCCTTCACGAGGTCACTTGGGACAGGTGTTTGCTTCCGCTGGCAGAAAGGAGTTAGGAATCTTTGCGAGTAATGTCTTCCTACGTCACCGAGTACGGGATACCTTGAAACATCATCCTCGTGCCCGAGAATGTACAGTGCTTGAAAACTAGAAGAATACCGTCATGGTCTATCGAGGATGAACCGAGTCCTTCGATATTTTGAGTCTCGACCCCTCCGAACGCAACCACCCTCGCTCTATTGCGAGTGCAAAATTCTGGCGCGAAATGGACTCCAGAAACTGGAGTTCCGGCTAATAGAATCGGCTGCTTTTAGGGACGCCGAGTCTAATTCTCAAACAGCAACTTTAGAGGAACACGAGAAAACTGTTTGCCAGCTCCTCGTTATACGCACTAACGATACACACGTACGCCAGTCTGCGGAGGGGTCGGTTCACGAACGAGCTCGTACGCGATAACGATTAAGGGCGCCCGAGCATAAGGGGAAATTATCGTGGAAGTACTTTTGTTACGGGGAATAATTACAAGAAATAATAGGAGCGGTAATATTTGTCCACGCAGCCGCGCGAACATCCTCGTACTCGCATTTGGGAAATATTCTGTTAACGAAGTTAGACTTCCGGTGAAGAACATCAACGAACGAAAGCGTTCGGTTCAGCCCCTTGCGTCCTAGCCCAAGCTATTTCGGTTTCGCCGACGATTAAGACATCCCGATGCGAAACTATGGCGCCCTTTTTCCCGCCGGCCCGCATAATAACAATATTCCTGCATACTTGATTCGCGTGCGTGGCTGGCGACGATAGCACTGACACGTGCGTGCGAGCTACGCCCAAGAAAGATGGTGGAAATAAGGAAGTCGTATAATCCACGGGGGGGGACGCGGCACTGCTGGAAAGGACGATCTAATTTATTTTTGAAATCGGGGAAGGTATTAACGTTCTTCGCGCCATGCATACACGTCCAGATAGCCTCGCGCCGTCGCATACATTAGCCACTTTTATCCGATACGCGGTAAAATGGTTCCCGTGTACCTTTATCGACGGTGTACTTCAGCCCCCGTACAATTGATACACGCGTCCGCAGGAACTTGGGGGATTAGTATCCGCCATTAATCCGAAGCGACATACTCTTCCATGGGGGGGGCGGGAGTTCAAAGGGCCTCGTCAGAGATCACCGGGTGACTGCGATTAAAATTCCGCTGCTACGTGGCGAGCAGGTGGATTTCCAACACGTTTCATGGCGTCTATGTTTCCGCTGTGAACTACGGAGATCAGCTTTTGTCGGAATCGAGCGGTGATCTAACGTCAGCCGCGGAATCCTCCCGGGATGTCTAGCGCCCGAAGGGCTCGAAGGGCGTGTTAACCTGAGTCGTCATCCTTCCCGCGTAAGCCCGGAGACACGGAGCTCGCAAAGTCCAAGAGAGGCTGGCGCTTCCCGGTAAGCAATAGTCTCGCCTCCCTCCCCTGCTTCTCTATCTGTCGGGCACTCAGACAGGGCAAGAGTGCTTCGGGATCCCTCGTTTTCCTCCCCAGGCTGTCCCTCCGCGGTCGATTCGTACAGTGTATCCCCGCGTGCTTCAATTACGAGAAGGAATGCTCATTTGGTGCGCAACGGGGGACCCCCGTAATGGTCAGCGACCACTCGAAACTATTATCGAGCGGTGCCAGAGGACGGCGAATCCGTACGCGCAATGGCGGTCTCTCCCCGAATTTTTAATCCGACTTCGCCCCGACTGGCAATCTCACGGAAAGCACTTTCCCCGGCTCGACCAACGGCGGCGGCGTCTCCACTCGTCGCTCGTAGACGACCACGGGCTTGCATTTCTTATCACGGTGATGGTGCGCGCCACTGGAGTGGAAACACCAATCGAGCGATGGAGATTGCGACGCTAACCTCCGGGAAAAGCCTTTTCTACTAGAAGCCTCCCTCCGCACCTCCGTCTCTGTCCCCTCACCCGTAGCCGGTGCCACTGTCTCTGTCTTCATATTCGACGCGGAGATCCCCAATCTTGCATATTCGATGCGTCGCTTCTGAGAGATTAGATTCTGTCCTTTCTCTTCCGGCTTCCCGACCGCTTTTACCCGGTTCCGGGCTTGTAACGGGCTATCGAGCTATCGAGACACCCTCGAGCTTGCCCCGGATAGCTGCGGTCACCGCCACGGGGGTGGAAAGTGATTAACGGATACGCGCCCGTGACTTTGCAAACAATCCGGATTTCAGCGTCTCTTTGCCGCGCTAGGGTTCTCCAGACAGGATACGTTACACTTTGGAAAGCGCCGAGCAACTGCTCTTATTACATCTAGGGATGACAACATGGGAATCTCAGTCGAAGAAGCTACTTAAAAGTTTGGGGGTGCTTAACCCTTTCAGATCTGAATTTTTATTTTTATTTTACTGGTGTGATTTAATTTTTTCGGTTAACTTGGACTAAAATTAATATGGTATTGTAAGAATTAGCTGGTTGGCATTGTTTTCGCGGCACACAACCATTCTCGCTCTTTTGTTTAAACAGAGCGCCTCGGCAACCGTTGAAGAACAGTCAGTCGCCTGGCGAATTTTGTGAGTCTATATTTTACACACGCTGCAGGATGATGATGTATCGCGCAGACGTAGAAGACAATCGAAAGGAACATGAGCCGTAGGAGCCTGCGGAGAGTAACCTGATCGTCTCGCGGACCACGTCTGTGGTTCGCTTTAACGAGACGCGTGGAAGCTGCAGCGACAACCACCGTCGAAGGCGTTGCCGAGAAGAAAAGATTCATCGATGCGCTGGCGTCCGAACAAGCTGATGACAACGGTAGCGAAAGGATGATTAAAAGGCTTCCAGGGCTACTTGCATTGCGCGAGCGAATCACCGTGTGAAATGGGACGAATCGATGACACTCCGTGAATCTTTCGTTGACGATGATGTCTCAATCTTCGTCATACATTCATTGCATCTACCAATGGCAGATCGATGGACTCAATTTCCTCAAGTCACAAGACTTCAAAACCTCGCGGAAGTATCGACCACAGACCTAAAATCGTCTCGAGAACCGAAGAAAGAACGACTCAGACTCGACGTCTCGAGGTGTCAGGGCGGATAGGGAGGGAAAGACGGTGGTCAAAGGGAAACGAGAACTGTCTTCGGGGCGAATAATGGTCCGAGTTAGATATACATGTGTCGCTACGCATCGAAAAGCTACCTAGACCTCACACGCTGAGGAGAATCGACCCAGACGATCGTAATTCACCCGCGGAGTGGATCGTTTTGCAGAAACAAACAACGTGACTCCGCGTGCCCACCGTACGGCGACAAGAGGGAACAGGTTTTGTTTGACCTGCCAGTCCCGGTGACGCGTCTTTTATCCGGGCGCGGACATTACCTGTCCGTCGTGTATCTTTACAGTCGCTTGAGGAGTATTTCATTACTTAATAACCTTCTCAAAGAAGCCCACCGTTGTTCGTCGCGGAAACGGATCGACTGGTCGGCCAGGGTTCACCGAGTGGCAAACAAAGGAGGAGGCAGGATTAATGATCACGCGATGTGCAACAGGGTCGCTGGAGCGTCTGCGAAGTTTCTACAGGCTTTCGCTAGGCACTTGTAGATCTGGATGAAAGGAGAATAGATTCTAATTGTTCAATCGGGGAAAGCATGATGCGCTATGATTGCGGCCTATTAGATTTCGTTTAGTGTACGAGCCCAGAAGGGATGCGGACTGCGATCAAGCCAGCTATAAGATGAGTCGTCTCTTCCAAGACTTAGCAGATCGGAATTTATCGAAAGAAATACCATACCAATACTCATCCCAAACGCGATACAGCTACCTTCAGAGTCCGGACCTTGGAGGATGGAGTCCCCAGGCTGAACACCTGAATTTAGTACCCCATTGCTTCGACCGTTCCTTCGTAATTGGTACAAATTCTACCCAATACTACTGCAAACGGTGCCAGCGCAGTTGCTACCGGTCCAACAGGACCAGAGCGATCAAGAGGAATAAGAGTCCAGCGATACCTGACAAGCCCCTTCGCGACGTAAGTATACCCTGCCGTTGCATGATTTAGCCGTGGCCCGCACGATCTTTTAATCCTGATTTACGATCGCTGATGAGGCGGAAACGCCGATCGCGGAGTGGCTGGTAATTCCATCGACGAGCAGCGCGTCACCGTGGAGCTCGTTTAGTCGCGGATGCGGCGTCTATGCAGTGGCGGCGCCGCGGCGCACGTGCATCCAGCGAATGCAGATGGATCGAAGGCGTAACGACGTCGTTAACGGTGGCGAACCGCGAAGACAGCCGCATCTTAACGGGTCTGTCTCTCTTGGCTGCCTTTGTGGCGATATAACGCTGGCCAGCCTCCGCCATGGCGTCACGTTCGACCGGAAAATATGCACGTCAGACGACGATATATTAACCGGTAGCACGTTGAAGCGGAGAAGGAAAAGCTGCCACCTCCTAGAAAGGATTCGTTGTATTCGAGTGTACGAATGCTACGGAATTCGACGTCAGCCCCTAACGTAGCTCTCGTGACGTGACACCACCCTCGAAACCGCTCGCGATCCCCTTCGACGCGTTTCGCGGGCTGTTTCCCTCCATCGACGCTGGCGTTTTTCGACCAGCGCGGACATCAAACGAGCGCAATGCACGCACCGATGCGTGGTGATCTTGTTCTTTTAATCGCAGCAATTAAAAAATAATCACCCGTGACGCGCCGTCGGCAATTAGGCGCTCGTATCGCGTACGTCGTAATTCCTTTGCCTCTCTCTTCGTTTCGCCTGACGTAGACTACTCGTAACCCTCCCCCTTAAACACACCACTTTCTCCCTCCCACTTTCTCTGCCTCTCCGAGAAACGTCTACACAGAAACGCTACCCTTCATCCCTGCCTTCTTTACCCTTGGCTTCCTTCCTCCTCGTCTCTCGCGACTTTTCCTCCTCCGCTCGCTAACTGTTATTCGGCAAACTACCTTTTACAATTGTCGTCTGTGGTAGTGACAGGCGCTCGCGCGCGCGTCCATAAATGCCGTCTCTCGGTCGCGTTTCGACCCTCCTTTGTTCCCTTCTTCCACGGAGTCGCGAGCAAACTAATTACAAAAATGTTAGGCGTACATACACGCCGTCGAGGGGCTAACCCTCGTGAAATAAATAGCTTCTGGCGTTAAGTGTGTTTTAGACGAGAATCATGGGAGGAGTGGGGGTGGGGGGGTGGGGAGCTCTCAGCGCGCGAAAAGTTTTTATTTAGCACCCGGGTTTGTCCATGTTCGCCCCCCAACCCTCTTGTTCGCGGATATCGCGATACACCCGTCGACGTTGCGAACGCAGGCTTCCACGCGTTTCGTTGTTGCAGACATCAAACGATCCCGCCTGACACCAAGTTCGCGCTCTAATGCGTTTAACAACGGATGGTGTGAAAATAATGGGCTAAACGAGACCTGCGGTTGCGCGATAGGGCTCCCTTGGTAGGAATATAATTTCTCTCGTTAAGTACGCGGCTCGGCTTTGTTTTTCATTAGTATTCACGATGCTCTCGCAAATATCAAGTTGATACGAACTGTGAATGCTTGTAAGGTGCTTCAACTGAATCTCCTAGCGGCCCCTGGCGGCAGGCAACCGCTGCAGTGGCGGCGGCTAAAGGGATCGCCTCCTATCCGCCGACGCGGAGTCGCAACGGGCCGTAGGCGACTGCGGATTGAAATCTGTAACCGGGAGTATCGTATGATCCGGTAAAAGGTGTTCATTCGTCGATAAGGCTGGCCGAGGAATCGTCAAATAAATTTGTCAACGGCCAGACAGAACCACGGAGGCGGCGCTGACATATCTGCGTAAAGTATGCAAGTTACGCAACGCGTAAAATCGATTACGAACCGAGAGGATATGTAAAAGAGTGGCAAGCATAGTTCTTCTGTATTCTTGAATCCCCTCGAAACTCGATCCGCGTACGCGAGAACTGGGGCTTGGGGTGGCTCTACGGGCAGATCTCAGGATAGCATAGTGTCTGATGGGTGAAATTGATTTTAGAAAGAATCGAAACTGTGAAATAATGCCATGTCTAAAAATACCAACACCCTTCGATTTTTCCCATAAACGCAAACGCTTTGAAGCGACGCACCGCTGGAACGCCAGCAGCATCAGTGGCGGTGCATTATTCGGGACATTAGCGAAGATATCGTGCCAGCCATCGTATCGTATCGTCATCGTGTCGGTACGCTAAAATACCGTGTAATCTCGAGGAAATTACATGGCCTGTTCAGGCCAGCAAGTCTGGCGGCAAGTGCAACTCCGCTGGTAATATCATTGTCATATTTAGAAGATGGGATTCGCAACATCCTGCGGTAAAGTATTGCTGCTATCGGGCCAACATCGTCTCGTTCAGGCGGATATAACCTTCCCTCAAATTCAAACAGCGTGACCTGGTCAGCGAACTGCGTTTCGAAGTCTGTGACACGTAACAGCTCTGATGAAGCTTTTGACGCAATTCCAACGTTCCAGTTACGGAGTAGATGAGTAATTAGTTCGCTGAAAAAATTGGATCTCTTTTACACGGTTCTGTTCGACGCTGATCCTGATGACGAGAATGGAAATGTTTCGTAGGCTGGAAATATGAATTCCAGTTACGTTTCTGGGTGTCCTTTAATGCTGACAAGTTGAGGCCTTAGTGTAGAAGCTTCAGCTTCGTAATACTGTTAAGTTTTATATAATGAATTAGCCTGGGACCTACTGAGGTCTTGGTCACTTGGGCCCAGTGACTCCTAGCGCTATCTAGACCCCAGGGAATCTCTGATTTCCAATGATTGCCGCTCAACTGAACCGGTGAAACCTTATTGCCGGCAGTTGACGGTCCTGGCTAGCCAATCGTGGGCCCCAGTCATTGAAACGAATTACCTTCAGAGAAATTTGAGACGACTAGGAAACGCCGCGGGAAACAACGAGACGCAGCGAAACGAAACGAAATCAGCGAGAGCAAGCAGTTTGCCGATGGAATTGAATCCCGGTATCGCACGAGGTGTTATCGATGTCGCTGATCGACGTGGTACATAGACGAGACGTGCGCGCAGAGTCTCAGACACGGTGAGAACGCCGCTGTCAGCTAATGAGAGTCGGTCGCTTTGAAACGGTGTTTCTCTCTTTTCTCGCTTCTACCGTTCGCCCGTCGCCGCTACTCCATGCTCGTCACGCTCATAGAAACGTACGTGGGACGACGGGACACGCGAGGTTATAGTAATAATTAATTTCGAAGTCGCTTTGAAGTCAGCTGCGACGAACGGCGCCGCTTTGAGAGAGGCGTAAACGTCAGACGAATATCCCCTACGCGTATACCTTGCACCCTCGGATCCACCTGAATGCCCCGAATTTAGCCCACCTATCCCACGGCACAATGGGCGACATGTTGATACAAAGGGCTTCGATTTGACGCCGTTCGGAGACAATTAACGGCTGCTGGAATTTATGCAAATCCGAGCCACGTGATCGCATTATTCCCAGCCTCTGGATTCCCTTAGGGTCGATTTCGAAAGAGACACAACCGCGTCGAGCTTCCTCTTTTCTAAATATGGCAAATCTCCTCTAATTGCAGCGATTTGGGAACCTCGCGGAGGAGTTGTAAAAACCCGTCAAAAATAATCGAGGAACCCCCCCACAAATGCGATAAACTTGAGCTTGTAGCAACGAAGTACGCCGGAGTCGTTAATCAAGCCCGAAAGATCAGTTTAACGTTGCGACAAGTTTCGGTTTGACGTTACGGGGTTGGAAAAGTCCGTTTTCATCCGGTTTATCGATAAAATCAACCTCACACGGCAGGTGACATTTAATCCATACTCCCGGGGGCGTCAGAGGGTAAAGCAAAGTTTCTTGCACGCAAGAAAACGACGTGCGCGCGGAGCTTAGAGTTTCATTGCAAACTAAATTATCGAGGCTTCGGTGGGCGGTTCTCGCCTCGCGCGGATGGAAAAACGTTGTCGGTGCTTCGTTTCGGCCGGTTTAAATATTTCAAGACGGGACTCGAACGGCTAATCTCTCGACTTCCCTTGCGCGAGAACATCTTCTCTCCCCGGGAACGTATTTGCAAACTTAATTATCGTTGCGCCGTTCGGTGGAGATTATACGTTGTCTCGGCGCTGATTCCCGAGGATGAGTCGCGACGAGTCATCCAAAACTATCGCGCGATCGAAACTTGGATACTTTAAGCGATTCCACTTTCCCGCCGATTCGTATTTTCTAAATCTCCCTTTCATCATTTGAATTTCCCACCGAAAAGATGACCCGTGTTCGGTAATTATCCTCCCGAGCGAGGTGCGCGCCACCTGTGGAGACCGGCCCAACCACGGGACAACTCGCCGCGATTCGGAACACGACGGACGTAGCGCGCATGCGCCACGCCATCTTGGAATCGTCGCGACAACGTGCTCGCCACGAGGCATCGAGAGCGGCCATTACTAGTTTTGTCGTACGACCGTTCGGTACGACGGTCTCTCGGAAGTTCTCTCGGGCTTTTTTCGCCACGGATTATACTAATATTAGTTGCGTTACGAACAGTAAAGTGGACCTTAAAGGCATGTAGTTAAATAAGTATAGCTCTAAACGTAGGATAAGTGTTTTTGTTTAAATATTAGGTTAAACTCTTTAGAATTTAAGTGAACAGTTTTGTGAAACACCTACGCCATAGACAAGGTTCCCGTTGTTGCGCTAACCGCGAACCAGTTTTTATTTTAAGGTAGGAACAAGCGTTTCGTTCACTGCGTTTATTTTTCTTAGTGATTTTCTTTGTTTTTTGGATCTACTCGCGAACGATATGATTATTAATTTTTGTTGTTCTATCAATAAACAACCGGTAAATCCAAAAACAAACTGTATATGTCATCCGGGTTTATCGTTGCCAAAATTTTGCTCAAGGATCGCGGATAATTAGCGCAAAGTAATCAGCAAAACGCGTGCCGCTGGGAGCGGTATAATTTAGATAAAACCTTCGCTCCGCACGGCGAAATGGCGTAATACAGCATATTTGATGACGTCTCGGCGGACCAACGGGCATTATTACAAAACTGTACGGGATGCGGCGAGATTTATGCTCGCAATCGGTGTCAAACGAGCGCAACGGATAAACGAGAACGGGGTTCTAGCACCGTTTTATCACGAACGGCTCAAGTTACCGCGGCACCATGTGCATAATCCGTCCGGACGATAATGTATGCTCGTCATAATACACGTCGGGGAACGTCACGGGGTTGGGTTGCAATTGGCGTCGTCGTAATACGAAACGGGAACGTAATTAAATTTGTTAATTATTTCAGGAAACCTGTATTTGTATACTCCGAGCATCCTTAGAGTCCGCGGTTCGAAGTAAAAGTCGCCGGCTGCACCGGTTTCGAGTGAAGCGAAGACGGAAACCAAGGTAACCAATCATTTAGGTACTCCTCCCCGAGGGACGCGATCCTCCGTCGATCTTCGCGCGAAACCTCGTCTCCGGAACGTAAATAATTCACCTCTACCCAGACGACTCAGCATCCAACCACGAGCAAAGTGGCACGCCCGACGAAGACAAAGCATGAACGGCAAAATGGGATCAGGATGGGACGCGAATTGAAATTTTCGTCCGGCTCGCGGTCGCTTAACACGCCCCAGGTGAATGGGATCCGTAACTCATTTGAATCCCGACGTGAGTTACGGAGCCAGTTGGCCGCGTATCCGTCGAGAGCAGCTTTTTCTCGGCGCGATGGCGCGCAAGAACGCGCGTCAATGGGGGTCTAACGGGGCGCGGTACAGGGAGAGAGGGGAGAGCGACGGCGGGCATAGTATCCGCAAGACGGCGACGCGTGTCTAGGCCCTCGTTACACGGCTAATTAACGCGACAAATTGCCCAGCGAGAAATAAATGCGCGAGCGGTTAATCACTCGTGCTGTAGGTACGCCCTTTTCCAGAAAAGACGCCGGGCGACGCGACGAAAGGCCGTCAACTCCGCCGCCTTGACATTCCCGCGTCGAAATAGGCTCGTGGTGCGCGCGCGCAGGAAGCGAGGGTTATTAACAATTTTTACGACGAAGAAAGCCAATTTCCCGCCACTTTCCCGGCCGCGTTTAAATCAAAGGAGGGAAGTCGTTAACCGGGCACCGGCTTCTCGGTTCGATCTCTGATTCCGGATGCTCCCGTCGAAGCTTAATGGCGACTGTTAATCATCATCGGAGGAACGCGGCAGCCCGCCGGGGCTAATCCGCGGACAACCACTTAAAGGAGCGCACGCTCCGGCGATTATTTCATTGTCCAGGCATCCCAGCGTAACGATAAGCAGGCGTGAGCTATAGCCAAACGAATCCCATTAACCTCGCGGATCGGTAGCCCGCTATGAATCGCGCGTTATACTCGCCTAAGACCCCAACGTGGGCCAAGTGGTCTTGCTGGAAATCGCGTGGGAGGACAGCGTCATCGCAGTTGCTCTCTGGACAGTGTCCAAGATGAAGCTGTCTCGATCGAGACGATGCCTAGGTAAAGGCTTCTTGAACATTCACGCGGACTAGCTAGCCTGTGGAT
The DNA here is from genome assembly GCF_026283585.1 of Hylaeus volcanicus. Lineage (NCBI taxonomy): Eukaryota > Metazoa > Arthropoda > Insecta > Hymenoptera > Colletidae > Hylaeus > Hylaeus volcanicus. The sequence continues at coordinate 6,749,248 of NC_071982.1, forward strand.
CCGAACATCTGAACCCAACCCAGACGTAGTCCAAGTCGTGGTCAGCCTTATGGCCCGACGCAAGACGCTTGAGCTTCCTTTTTGAGCCCTCAGGTGCGTCTAGTCGACAATTTCCCTCCCCACTCGCCGTTTCGGAGCCTGAAATGGCCCGACGCACAATACCGAGGCGATTAGGTTTATTACTTAAGATCTGACCATTAAAAGGGCCGCTTCCTCTGGCAGGCAACGGCACCTGCTGCACGCTATTGCGTACCGGATACGAAGCGACGTAATTGCTTTCGGTTTGATCCGGTGTTCCCGAAACGGAGATTTATCGCCGCATGGTCGTCGATGCTAATCTGCACGGACGGTTCGAGATATATGGTCCGGTTTTGTATCTCGTTATCCAGTCTTTTGTTGCGGCGCGAACATGTGGTCAATCGCGGAATTGAATCCCAGACCTGGTTTTTGAACGAGATATGCTCCTTTGGTCGTCGCTGGTCGAATTTCGGAATTGGGGATGAAGATAAGCGTGGAATTCGACTGTGGCTCTCGTGTTCTCGTTGAATTTTCAACGATGTTACGAATTTGTATCGTAGTCGAAGGGGTACGGTTCGATTCGTTCTAGAAAGTTAACACTTTACCGACCCGGTAGCCTATTAATCGTCTTTTTGCTATGACTTTCTTATCAGTATATGCTCCTTTTATTTTATGAATTATGATAACAAGGACAAAGGTGTCGAGTCAAATGAAAAATGTATATACGATGAGTGCAATATTCTAATGGATAATATAAATATTGCATAATACTGACGTCATGAAAATAAAAAAATATTAAATTTAATTATACGTCCAAACGCTATCAGTCGGTGAAGTGTTAACGTTCCATCTTAGATGGCGTCATTGCGTTTAAGCAGCTCCCTCTCCCACGAGACTCTTCAAATTCTATTGCAGAAATACTCCGACCACTAGTTATCGTAACTGCTGACTCAAAGCAATGATATAAACATTGATTAACAAAAGGGAGACAAGGGATATTGAATACCGTTCCCCTGCCCTTCCAGTTGCGGGCCCCGCGACCGGATCATCCGGGCAACTTAAAGAGACCCTTCGAATGCAGCGGTGTTTCTGCAATGTTCGTTTGTTTGCATGCAAATGTGCCCGTCAATAACGTAAACTACGCTCGCATTGCACAGGGTGGCTCTAAAACGCGGCAGCCAATTTACAAAGCACGTCGAACCGTACGGTGTAAGTCACTCGGCGGAGTTGTTTGGAGAACCTTGGAAGCGGCAGTGCCTCGGACACCGTCGCGTAGAAAATTCCCGCGACAGGCGATGCATTAAACCACCGAGTGGCGCTAAACTTCGGATGAAAGAGATCCCGAGGCTCGATCGCGGTGAAAAACAGCGCTCCTCGGGGAACAAATGAGCCCCTATATGAAAATAAATAACGACGTGCTCGTAACGCCGCGACGGCTCGAAACGGGCCGAATTACTGTCAAACGTTTCGCCAGGAGAGCTCTCACGGTGGAAATGGAGGAAACACTCAGTGTCTCCGATGTAAGACGCTGAAGGAATGCCTGGCAGCGCCATAGAAGTCGAAGGACATCGGTGCACTCGCGAGCAACGTACGTCAGCATAAACCCAAAGTTTATTCCGGGGACCGATGGCGTAAGATGTCGACGCCATCGTCATCCACCTCCCTCCCCCCCCCCCCTTTCCATCCTCGTCGCCTCATCTTCGTCCGCCTCCTTTGTCGTACGAAACTCAAACGTCAAGTTACGACTTGACGGTTAAATTCGTTAAGAGGAGTCGTAATATGGTCGGGACAAAGTTTTGCAATGCTGCAGCTGCTCTCGATTGCAGCTCGCCTCTGGATCAGTTTGCTGACTGAAGGCTCTCCTCGAGTGGTGCAAACGGGATTAGCCATCGAAGTTCGAAAAACGCTCGGCTGCGCTTTTGTTTGAACGCTTCTGTTTTGAAGGATGCTTCGGACGCGTTGAAAATTGCATAGCCGGGCTTTGCGCTTTTGGAAGGAAAACTTTGCGTTTAGGATGCAATTCCGTGTTTGCTGCGACGAGCGTTCGAAAGGATAACTGTGTTACATCCCGGCCCTGCCGAAGAGTGCCCCTTTTCATCGATTGGGCATGGATTAGGAATGCGTACGTTGCGCGATTCGGAATTATTTCTTGGGATCCGAATGAATCCGAGTGTCGGACGCCGACAAACGGCCTCGCACAAGTGATCCCGGAACCTGATCTCCAAGCTGACTCAGCCGATAGTCGTATGATCAACAACTGGTATTGTACTACGAATAACGTTTATCTTATTTTATTATTGTTCCAATATATTTATCTATAAGTGTGTGTAACCCAAAACTCTGAATCACAGTCATTATAATCTTTACATTCGTGCGAAGAGTGATTCTGTAACGATGAGTGGCAGTTGTTGACCTGTCCTGATCAGGGATATAGAAGATAGCGTGTCTCGAGGAGAACGAAGTATCTATTCACCTGGGGATCGAGCACCAGGTCCATGAGAAAGGGTTAAACAGGAACTGCCAAATGCTCGGATAAAATTGGGCGTCCGATGTAAAAGGTACACGAGACGCGGGATTCCCATCGATTTACGGTCCAACGGAGAGGACAGCTTGACGTTTATTCGACTCCGTGTTTGTTCGCCAGAAATATTGCATGAAATTCAGTAGAAACGAGCGTTATGCGTCGAACATTATTCCCGATAAACACACGTCCCGCAAGCATAACCAAGAAAATGATTCGACTCCATGAATCTTGGGTGCAAAGTTTCTGTCCCATTTATTCGGGATGCTGCAGAGAGCTGATTTAGCGACACGACAACCTCCTGGGTGGGTCGAGCGACTCTCGTTTATTGGTTTCTCGCGAGAGAGTAATGGCGAATCCGTGATGTTTACTACCTAGGTTTTTTCAAATTTTCTAGGATTTTGTTTGGGAGGACATTTTCAAGCCAGCTCACAGAGATACGAAATCGTAAAAACCTGACCAAAATTCAAAAAATGAAAGCTGATGTATTGAAATGGATACAACTCACGTGTCGGGCATATTGAATCCGTCATTTTGAATTTCGAAATTCTGATGTCAGATTCATAATCAGCGACCACCGTCAATCTTCACTTTCGTGTATCCCATTTGAGTAAGGTTAAGGAAAAATAAAGGAGATGACTGAGACCGACAACCCTTTCATAATATTAAACACGATATTTTTTTGACTTCTTCCAGGACTACTGAGACTTCTAGGACTACTCCAGGACTGATTCAAGAAAAATTGAAAAATCGTACTGGATTGCTCGATACTTCGTGCGCGTTGCTGAGTTAAGAGACACGCGGTAAAGTATCTAGGTCTCGTACGGTTCGCGCCGCATACTTAGAGGCCGATCGTTAATTGCGCGTCTCGAACGAGGGAGGAAGAGACTGGAAAGTGCAATGATATAGTATAAATGGAGTTCGAAGCGGCGCTGCGGCAATAAATTAAGGCGGAGCCAGAGGTGTGTTCCTCCGGTGCGCGATTACGGCTTGAGAAACGCTGGCACGCTCGCCTTTGAACAAATAACTATACCCGACGGCGGTGTTGGCTGTTTGGATTTTATACTTTCTACGCTTTGGAGGATCGCTTGGATTCCACCGACGCGCTCTCTGTGTTTTCGCGCACTTAGAGGTGCGGAGATCGCCGTGATAGATCGACCGTGGATCGCGATTCTTCACGCTTTCGCTCGTACGCTGGATATGCGAGAACGAACCACGAAAATGTTTATCTATTCGCGAAGACCGTAATTCACAATTTGGAATTACATTGTTGAACAACTCTAGGCATAACTGATCGAATTTTAACCCGGATTACTGACCGAATTAGCGTAGTCAAGATGAGCTTTTCACTTTTTGTTTTTTGCAAGTCGGGCTCGCCTGTCGAAAATCTATGCTAACGAATTTTAATTAGTCCCTGTCTTTTGCGGAGAGAAAAAAACCTAATGATTTGCCACGAATTCGGACGAAACGGGACTGTTAACGATCCACGACGACAAAAGTAAGCTGGTCGAATTAGCTCCGGGCGTTCGGGAGACCGCGGCGAATCTTCGGTTAATTGGCCACCGCTCGTTTACCCGAGTAATTGTCCAGCCGCATTTTTCCCTGGGAGCCTCGACGAACCGCGAAATTTCTCTTTCGGGGGAACGGTTTGCCGGTCGATTTTTAAACCTAGATTTTCGGAAGCCCGCAGCAGGACTGTACCGTATGACACATGCCATTCGCTGTCACTGTTTACGCGATGAAACCTCATGGATCAATCCCCTACGACTCCCTGTAACTCGTACAACATGGTATATTATACCGTCTCAGCGTCACAAAGTAACACCCAACCCACGCAAAGATCATCCGCGTTTTTGGAACTTCGCGTCGACCCGGCCAACACACGGAGATACACGGCGCAAATACAATTTTATTACAAAGTCGCCTTTCCACTTACTTTACGGGACACGAGGTAGATCGATACCTCGACGGGAAGGCTGTGAAAGGGATGATTCAGCTTCCAAGGACACGTGAGGCATCCACGATATTGCTTCCACCTACTACCTGTTCGCTGTGTTTCGCGTGAATCAAACAGGGCACAAAAAACTAAACCCCAGCCTCTGCTTTCCTCTTCCTCTTTTTTTTTTTTTATTTCTTCTTTTACGGCGCGAGACGATCCTTTACGCTCCCTCCGCGCATCACATTTCCCAACAGCGCGATTAAACGTCTTCCACGAAGAGGAGAGCGTATCGACGTTGCGATGGAAACCGGGCCCCGAAACCCTTGACGTCTCGTCATCAGACGCAGCAATAAGAGGCGTTTCTGTCATCCCCGTAGCGAAAGATCGTTCCGTTCACAAGGGATGGTAATTTTCCGGCGGAAATGATATCCCGGACGGCGCTCTCGATAAGGCGAACCGCGTCTACGTTTCCTCGTCTCAGAGGGAACTCGTTGGAACGTTTGGGGTGAGACTCGCGAGACCGCGGCGAGCAGCTCGATGCTGAAATTTGATGGTGATGCGACTGGATCCTGATAGGCCATCAGATCCTAATAGTCTGGTGGCCGTAATTAGAGGATCGCTAATCCCACTGGAAATGGATTTTAAGAAACGCACCCGAAAAGTAATAATAATATAACTGGAGCCAATTAACAACCTTCGATTAATCGAAATACAGTAACTTGTAACGCACAAATTTGTTCAGGATAAGTGCACTGAAACCAGCCCCACCACTGGGGGTATAACTCTTGAGGTATATATAATATGAGGCAATATAATGCAACGATGAGCCTTTTTTGTTGTAAAACTTTCACCATAACGTTCCTGACATTTTTCTGATTAAACCGAGACCAAACACGACGTAATTCGCACCACAAGGTCAGTCCCGAGCTTGTGCGTCTAACGAGACATTACTATAGTGTGTGTGTGTGTGTGTTCAATTAGTTCACGCGCGTCGCATGTAACAGCTGAGAAGAAAATTGATGATACTCTGCTGACACTTTAGTCGACGGAATTTTTGAGATATGTTGCCGTAAACTAGAAACGGTATGCTACAACTGCTAGCCCATTTGTTTTCCTTAAAAACGCAACGCCTTCTTGCAAATCACGTGGCACTGCATTAAGCACAGACTGCTCCCTCGGCTCCAGCATTAAGAACAAACTATTCCTTTCATCCCCTATATTTGCCGAGTACCGAGGAACAAGTCCGTAAAGGCGATCTCCTAATTGTTTCGGTCGGCGTGTTTTCCCTGGCCTCTTCTCCTCCCTCCCCCCCTCCTCGACGCCATTATTTTCAACCCCGCCTCCCTCTCCCAGGGAAACAATAACGACGAAATCGCTGCTGAGACAGCCCCGGAACGGAAGTGAATTTCTACCCAGTGTATCTTCGCGACGTCGACGCGGAAAAAAAGCCGAGGGGGATTGAGATGGAAGACCATCATAACTTAATCCAGGCTTACGACCAAATTCCTTAAGAGCTCTCGAATCTCTCGGCGAGACGATCGATCCCGCGCGGAGGTGTTTCGAGAGTCCAGTAGGATTCCTCAATTACGTCCCTCTGCCCTAGGATGACGAACTTTTCGGAGGTTCCATGGTCCGAAAAAAAGAGGAACGCGACTATGGCCGCTTTCAAGTGACAATTTTCAAGCGAAAAACTGGAGCGATTTTACTTAAAATGTGTCTCCACTCGGAATAAAATCATGCCGACCGTATTTCTGGAAGCAGGGTTCCAATGATTGACAGCCACGCGCGTAATCACTCGGGGGAGATTAAAACGAGACACCCCGTATACACGATGCGTGTAATTAATCGATGGGCTCACCGCGGGTCGATCAAAGGTACGCGAATGGAGTCTTCAACGTACCGGAGAAAGAGTCCGATAATGACTCCAATGGACTATTAGATCGCGGTGTAATTATGGTAATGCGTGTTGAATTGATAATGACCACACCGAACTTCTACCATTCCTGCTGGAAATGATGTCGAATGATCAAGTGAGATCCAGGAATCTACGAATCGGGAATCTTCCTGTTGGAATATACGACCGACAAAAATCGATCGACACCTGATACGCTGGATGCGTGGAAAGATGTTTATATAAACAATTCTCTTAAGCCCGAGGCCTAGGTTGGGCCCTCTAAATGGAGACATTTTTAACCGACTTCGAAAAGGGGGAGATTACTCAATTGGACATGTATATTTATTTTTTTAGAATCAAAGGTGAAAGTCCCATTTGCAAAACTCGGCTTAAGGCCCACGGGGTTTGGATGGTCCTCAGGCCCAAGACTGAACTACGACCCTCGGGAGCTGTAGCGGTGTTTGTAGCTACAGTACGGGCTTAGCAACCCCGAGGTACCCGAGCTAGAGGGGGCCAGCGGGGCCCAATAGATGAGAAGTAAGAGATACTGCAAACAGTATTAAGACAATGCAGTAGTCATGTAAGACGATAATAAGAAGAATGGAAATAAGCTAGTAATAAGTAAAAAGTAGTGCAATAACTTTGTATAATACGCTACTTCAAGTCTGAATTATTCTCCCAGCGAAACCTCGACAAGTCGACATCCAACGCCCAGTGGCGTCCATTTAGCAGCCAGGATGAGCGAGAAAAATTACGGGGACACCAAGGAGGGCGCTGATGGGCGCAGTTCGGATAGCCTTCTCGCCGCGTCGCTTGTTTTGACAGACGCCGCAGATATACGTATGTATGCGTTTTGTTTGCTCGTCTTTCGGACGACCCACTTCCCTTTCATTCTCCCGCCCACCTCTTCCGCCCTCCTTGTCCTGGCTGTCATCCTGTTCGATCCTCTAATATCTCGTCGCAACGCCTGCACTTATTTTCCTTCTGGCCGCTGCCCACATAAATCTTACTCGCGCTCAACACCCGCGCATCATCGCTCGCCAGATTCTCGCTCGAGAAAAATAAGCGACAGCCAGCCCCCACCGCCTCATCCCTACCTCGCTGCAGAAATATCGCCTCCCTCTTTGTCCCGTGATCCGTGATCGTTCAACGATGAATCTTAAAGCACCAATGCGCGCTTCCGATAGCCCTCTAGACGACGGTATTATAGCGTTATGCGACAGCGGTTCTCACCGTAAAATCGAAAAGTAAGTCCGCCTTACTCGCCTTGCAAACCGCGCCTGAAGCGTTCGACCAACGGAAATATTACCACGGGATCCATTCGAACCACCGCGGATCGAGCAACGCATGGCTGCATTTCGTAAAACTTTAACGACACTCGAACGACAAAGATGCTCGTTGTGACGCCATAATGCAGCTCGGCTCGAGTACTCTAACCTAAAAAGAACCGAGCCGTGCCCCGAAGGAAGCCTTGTCCTCGCGCGACAAAAGGCAACCTGGGTGCGAATATAAAGCGAGCATTCGGATCGACGATCGAGGGGTCAGGATTTCGTTGCGATTGATTTCGAAATCTCGTTTCACGGGGCGTGCGATCCGTCAGCGTGGACGAATTCACACGGTGACGGCCGTCTCTCGCCCCTCCCTCGCTCCCCCCTCAGGTGTGGCGTCGCGACGCGCTCGACACGGCCAGCGTCGAGCAACAATAGCTTTTTCGGAGCGTGGAATCTCGCGCGGCTCGCGACGGGCGGTACGTATTGTCCAAAAAATGTAGAGCGCGGACGGAGGAAGCGGAAGGCGAAGCAATATAAATGTTAATGGCGCCGGACGCACGGGCGAAGGAAAAAAAATAATTTCAAAGGGAGAATGGAGAGGAACGAAGACGTTGCGCGGGGAAATCGCCCGGGAAAATGCATGGAAATGTCTACCCTTGCGACTTTGTTGCCACTCGCTATCTTTCTCCCATTAGAATGGAATGGCGGCGAAAAATATGGATGCCCGGGTTGAATCTATCAGCCGGTCAAGGTCACCTTTGTGCACGCAAATCCTACTTTCAACCCGTGTTCTTTCAGCATCTTCAACTACATATTCATCTTCCGTAACATTGAGGGTAGCCACAGTTGCGTCGCAATCTGAGCTTGCCAATTAGGTGACGTTCCTTATCAAGACCAACTTGTACGATGGAACTCGAAACGAACCGGATTCGTACTTGATACTTAAGATCGTTGAACCATCCCTGATGGAGTCCGTAAATACCCCTCTACGCAAGCCTTTGTATAAGCGGTGTTCTCAAGGGGGGAGACACGTGACGCAACGCCGTAATAAATTTCGGCTACCGAAGTCACTGTAAGCAACATTTTCACCGCAGAAAAAGAATCCTTGCCGTCTCTCCCCATGTCTCTTTACCCCCCCCCCCCCCTCTTCCATACCGTACCCTCCTCGTCCGTCACGGCGCTTCCTCCCTCCGACCGACACTTACGATCTTTTGAAAGTCGCGTCCACCCCCGCGCACCTTTTTCATTTGCATGCACCACGTGATTCATGCGCGTCGAGGCGGACTCAGTCTCGCCCCCCTGGGGTGGAGGACACGATCCGAAAGTCCAGGGGCGTTCCGCGGTGAAAACCGCGATGTTCTACATCATCCAACTACCGTCCCTGCCCCCTTTCCCGTTATTTACGCGCCCGTGGCTCGCCTCCCGGCCAGAGATTCCGGATATTCCTCGAAGAATATCGCGACGACGATGCTCGGCAGGGCCGGCTACACCAGCTAAGAGTGAGAAAGTTACGATCAAAGCGGTCACGTGGATTTATTTCTGGCCCGTGAGCCGTGTCGCGCAGAGAAGTAACTCGACGTGCCCGGCGATTCTTTGTCTTTGCGTATTCCACGGCGGCTCGATCGTCCATTCCAGTATTATTCCTGATCGTCATGTGCGCATCGGACAGCTTGATAGTCGAGATGCACGATTCCTTGCTGAGATACTCCTGCAGGGAAAACAGGCAGCGTCTGGAATTGCAATTTGATAGCGTGGGTGTACAGTTCCGCGAGGATTGACATCAGCTGCCAGGTATCGCAAGCTCTTCACCATTACGCAATGACTCAAAGAGCGTGGTAAACCCGAGCCAGCCCGACCTATCCACTTCCAATTGAGGGTACTAAAGAACCCTCGATCCCATAAAGATGAACAGTGATCGACCACTTCATAATTGAACCGTTTAGACGACAATAAAAGACCAGGTACGCGTATTCGCGCGTGCGTGAATCCCCCCCCCCCCCCAACGATAATACGAATGCACGAAATTTAACGCGAGCGAAGGGTAATTGAGCGGAAACATTTTCCGAGGGAATACTTCGGCAGTCGTTAACGTTCGGCCGGATTAGCCCCGGTCGATAATCTCGTAAAATGTGCCCGTTCTAACCGTCGAGCCACCCTTCAACAGGTCTCTCCCAATTGAAAATCCGAAATCTGACGATCCCGAAACGGGTTCCGCGGGCGGCTCCGTGCGAGGCCGGCTGGAATCTCCATGGGCGCATAATCCTCTGACAATGGCCCCTCTAAACGGAGATTTGTCCGCTGACAGCGGCGCCCTTATGCTCGTGGATCGACATCCTTTGACTAAATCGACCGTACCCTGGCACCCGTGAGCCCTAATTCTGATTTATATCGGCGATTTCGCGAAAACTGCGCCTGGAACTTCTTGCCCGTTTGTGCCATACGCCGCTCTAAGTGCTCTTTAGTGGTATTAACGTTGGGGAGCGGGATCTCGGAGGAGGACTGCAAAACAGAGGACAAGGTAGCCAAGAAACGTGTTGAGAATTTTTTGAGGTCCTCTACCTACGTGGATACTCGGCAGAGTCGAGACTCTTACTGAGAGTCCCTACCAGCGTAAATAGTTGGTAGAGTCGAAACTTATGCGAATAGGCCCTTTACTGAGCAGCTCCTGCAATGGGGGCGCCACATGGGACCCAGTACTACTAGCGCCACCGCTTGCTACTACCGCCACCGCTTGCTACTAGCGCCACCGCTCGCTACTAGCGTCAGCGCACGTCCAGCAAGCGAACTATTAGCTCCACAAGAGTCTTTCACACCGACCGAATGAAATCGGTAGTACCATAAGCGTCCGCGCTTGGGTCGATGTAACGGGCAGATAAAAAGGGGACCACCGGGCAGCCGAGCAATCTGCAGGAATTTTAAAACGTGTCCGCGCATAAAAAGATACGTGTAAACGGCGGAAATAAAATATTCCAGAAAATTCGGTAATGCTCGCGGCCCGATGCGCGGTCACGTGCCGCGCTCGTTCACCCGCTGCTACTTCTAATTAATTCCAAAAGCTGGTCCCCGCAAAAACGCTCCACGACCGCGAAAAAGCGCGACGGATGCATCCGTGAAAGAGCGCCCGGGCTCTTGAAGCGCGCAGCAGGAGTTCATTATGCCGGAATCCGAAAAAGGGAACGACCAGGGGCACAGAGCGAGGAGGAGGGGAGGGGAAAGGAGGATACGAAGAAATGCAGCGACTTCTTTCGGGACCAATTCTTTGTTTGACCGGTCGCTTGTCACGCGTCGAGAAAACCCATTAATCCCAGCGGTAAAAACAGCCCCCTTAAATTAAATTGGGGAATTCGGGCGAACGGCTCCGCTCGTGGAAGAGACCAAGCGCGAAGAAACTCGCGACTGCACATCCTGAGAAAACGGAGGATCGGGTAATCGATCTTGCGTATGGCTGACGACTGGAATGCAGCATGGGAAGAACGAACCCGTATAAACGAGTGCTTGGAGCAGGTCTAGGGAATTCGGGAAGTGGATGGAGCGTGCTCCACGTGGGTGGTCGGTCGATAGTCTATGTCACTCGCGATTAACTAATTACCAGATAATGAAGTGGACGGACGCGCGGCAAAATGGTCGATGATACCCACGTGAAAAACAGTGAGCACGCCAACAGTTGTCAACGAGAGAAATTCGAGGAGTTTTCGGTCCTGTTAACGTGAAAAAATGCAGCCAACCTCCCGCCCCTCTCCCGTTCGATAATTCTTTGTTTGACCCGGGCACTCGCGTGAAAAACCATTAATTTCACCATCAGAATGGACCGGACAGACCTCAGGTAGGGAATCGTGCAGGCCAGACGTATCGACACCCTTCCCTGAATTCCGATGGAGGCTCCGAAAGCGTCTAATGGAAGTTTCGCCCTGGCTCGATGAAAGTGCACTCGTAGGTATGCTCCAAACAGACAACAATAAAAGAAAACTGACGGAAGAAGTGCGGGGGAGGAAACGAGGAGTGCGGGGGAGGAAACGAGGAGTGCGGGGACCGACAAAACACTTGCTACCGTCGGGCCAACGGAGAGGTTTCTTCCAGGGAATCGCGTCGTCGGCGAGATTTAGCACGATCCTTCTCCGTGGAAAAACATAATGTATCTATGGCCAGGATACCATGGTTCTAAAAAGCAGCGAGGAGCGTTAGTTTCAAGATTTGACAGTGGAAAGGCCTGGTTTTAACCGAAACTCTGGGAAGCTAAAGCTACACTTTCACTATCTCCAGCCGCGGGAAGAAACTTTTCGACGGTAGTGTACGAACGCCTAGTCGATTCAACGTGTACCAATTACAATACATCTCGATCAGTCGACGGTATATAATCGGGCGTAATTGTTGTTTGAGTGGTGATTAATTGTCCGGTGCCGGTGCGTGCGCTGAGAGGCGCGTTACGCGTGACAGCTCGCCGTGTTATTATAAATAATAATGCTAATCATCGTTCAGACACACCGTTTATCATAGACTTAATTATAGATCGGTGGATTAATTACAGCGTTGAGGGGCCCTGACAGGCAAAGACTCCGACCGGTAATGGCACACCCGGGACCGTCTTCTCGAACATTTAGAACAGTTTAAGCATCTTTTGAGCGCGCCGTAAAATTAGCATAGGTGGTTCGCGTTCATCGAGCCAGCTTTGTCGCACTCGTTCAATTTGCGCGGAGCAATTCGCAGTACGGAAAACGAGGACGCGTTTATGAGAGCCGTTACGCCTCGGCCGTTATCCATTCTTTGCATTAATAGACCTATTTGCGTTTGTTTAGATTGGGATGACGGAGGAAACTACGTGCTTCTGTTCGCAAATGTACAGGACTCGTGTTTCAATAAAACAGAGGCTGATTCCTTTACCGGTCGGAATTGTCGCGAAACGATACACGAATAGTTCCTTTATTCCGAGTAGCTAGCAGAGAGTTGGAGACTATTCTTGCCTAGATGACCGAGTATAGAATATAGAATGCTCGATACCGAATACTAAGTGCCACCGTTGGCCAAATACCGATCGCCCCTTGACGATACTAACCGAAAGCTATACGCCCGGTCCTTAATGTGCCGCAGGAATGCCACTCCCGAAGTACCGCGAAATTCTTCGGCAGAAAATCGAAGATAAAGCAACACGGACGTTCGACACGATTAGACGTATTCTCCGCAACTTCGAGCAGCATACGTGCGAGGAATTCAAACACTGCAGTCCCGGGGATGCGTGCCAGGCCCAGAGACAGCGTGGCTCCGCGACTGCGTACATCTAAACGAAGCTACACACGGGAGACTCGCTCGAAGGCGGCGTAAAATATTTGCGGTTAGCCGAGCGTTTCCCCGTTTCTGCGGCAGCAAAATGCAGCAACTCCCGTCCGACTGGTTACCATATACCATGCCCATCCCCGGGTATTATGCACGGCCGCGGAAAATAACTGCGAGATGAAAACCGCCGAGTTGCTCCCAAGTCCACCGCGAACGATTTCGAGACTAATTCGCCGATCAACGCTAGAACGCGGAAACCCTCGTGTCCGGCGAGCATCCTAAGCGTAGGATCATGAGGGTTGTTCGTGAGTATTCGAGAGAAGTCTCGAACTTGACTCGGGAAACAATAAAAGAAATAAGAGTTTGAAATGAGAGACAAAAGAAACGGTTCGAAGAATAGAAGCGATACGGTAAGCGAAAACACGTGCGGCTGTCAAAGTAAACAATCAGCGAGTATGCCTAAACAGTCGCCTAACCTGAGCTGTTCGATCCACTCGAGGGGGAGTAGGAGACGCAAGGAGAGGCATAACCGATCGGTTCAAAACACGGTCGCGTTGCTAACGGCTTGCTTAGTTCGTCCGCGACCAACCGTCGCTCCGGTCATTCTCCCAAACAAGTGCGAAAGTTCAAGTACGCTGTGTTAAGTGACTATTTCACTCTCGGACCACGTAGCCTGATACGGTGCCTCCGAAGTATCATTATAGCCCGAAGTTAATCATCGTTGCAATTAATTGTTATCGTTGTTATCGTTATCGTAGTTACTTGGTGTTTCTATGTGGGCAGTTTCACGCGGCGTGGGTAGCTATGCGGGCCACCGCATCGCGCTCGAGGAATCCGAATGGCGTGGTGCGTGTGTTCCTCCATTTCACGCGTCGCCGGCCACGGGTCGTCGCGACGAAAAAATTTAATTACAATTCGAGGGTCCAAGGCCAAAGGCTACATCGCCGCGTCGCGAAACCGAGCCCCGTCTCTCCTTTCAGCCGCTCTTCATTCCTCGGATAATCGAGCGGGCCGACGCGTCTCTCGTTGCCTCTTTGAGCGCGGTAAATCCGATTAATTTGGATCATTAGCTTGCTTATCACCTGATGGATTTTATTAAGCCCCTCGCGGGAAGAATCTCCGAGGAGCTACGCGCATTGGGTCTCAAAGAAAGGAAGCCAATTTCAGGACATCGAGGCGCTCGTCTGGGCGAGTTCGAGTTAATGTTTCGCGCAACTTTTCAAGGGGTTCGTTCGTCGGGTGCTCCTTGGAAAAATCGAGTTACACAGGCTCGCGAGTTATCGATCGTCCGGGCTACGCCTGTCCTCCACGTGGCGCGAGTATTTACACCGCCTAAAACCCGCGCCGACCATATTTCCTGGTTAGGCGTAGGCCTAAACGCGGGGCGGGCGTCGCTTGGGAAAACACCGGGCTTCCCGGACCACTCAGCCCGGGCCACGATTGTTTTTCTTGCCACGTGCTGTTTGCGCAGCCTAATCGAAAAATCATAAGCACCCCTACCGCTGATAACTATTACCCAAAGGGTTCGCGCCTGTGGAAACAGATAATCGATCTTCCGGACTCGAGTGCCTCGCAAGAAAAACGAATCGCTACAGATGTTTGTTTGGGCAATCCTGATTGATAGGGACGTGTGTGGTATTCAGGTGACTCCGATCAACCTGTAGCAAGATCAGGTCGAGCGATTAGTTTTTTAGTTACGAGAATGAGGTCAGGTGGCGCAATGATACGTCCTATCCGATGCGACCGTACCACCACGTTTCCCATAAATCCAGCGTTCGAGTAGGTCACCTCGAAGTTGCGACGTCGAGAAACGAAAACCACTCGTGTCAGCCGGCAGCTGGGATCGTTCTGAAACGAAAGTTCGAGTGGCACGTACATCGTGAAACTTCCATCGCGGCAAACGTCGTTAAAAAGTGAGATCGAGGTTTCCGCGACGCGGCCAGGCCGGAGTTATCGCAACAGCTTCTGAAAGCTCGGCGGCTTCGTTAAAACTAGCCACTTGCGGGGACGCGTCGCGCACAGGAGGATCAGCACGCGCGTGAGCGCGTAGCAACCCCTGGAGATTCGCTGGAAACTCTGATGGCCCGTGTCACTACCAATCGATGTACCTACACTCGTGTATAACACGAGACTGTTTAGCTGTCCGCAAACCGCAGATTTAGATGGGGTTACGAAGAGGGAAATCTGGCCGCTCGAGTCCCTAATTATCTTGACATCGGGTCGCTACGGCCAAACAGGTAGGACAGTGACTCTCAACGGACCAGGACACTTGCGATAGGATTACTCTGGAAGTAGAACCCCTCGAGGTTGGAAATCCCGTTTACGCTCGATAGTCGTTGCGAAGACTGGCGATACGCCATAGCACAACTTCGTACCCGCGCGTAGACGCGGTTTCGAGCGACGTACTCACAGGTTCACTTGAAAGCGCGGTAGGCAGCTATTTTTATCACGACCCGGAACGTCGCCGCGTTAACATAAAATTTAAGCCGAGAGGGTGGCGTGATCCCATCGCTGAAAGCGATGTAAAAATTGTCACTCGAAAGCGGTAATCGTTAACTTTTTTATCCTCGATTGCGATGGAAGCGACGTGCAACGAGGTTAATGCCTCGATCTTCGCCGAAGCCGGCGAGATATCGCGACACGTGGAAAAAAGAAACATCTCGAACGGGAATTACGTATTCCGCGTGTCGAGTTTTTTCGCGTTCCTTTCGCGACTATGCTTTCGTGCCAGCGCGTCGGCAATAATGTATTTCGAGGATTTAATTATTCGCGGTATCCCTTCGCCTGCCGACGGCATATTAATCGTATGCTAATCGATCGTCATTAATGGGCCTCCGTTACAGCGGGTTTACCGCGGTGCAACCTCGATCGCCGTAAAGGAAAACAAGAAAAGGAATCCCCCTTGCCTCCCCCCTGCCTGTTGGTTTGATAAATTATTTTACCCGTTCGCGATCTTTTATCGGGGAAGCGACGCGTCGCGAGTGAAATTGTCGCGCATCGATATTCGCCTCCTAATTTATGACCGTCGAATGTCGCCAGTAATTACTCTGTCCTGTCGTGGGAGTAAGAGAGATCTCGGCGAGAGAAGGAAATATTCAGGAATAGGGTTTCGAGGAATGCGTGTAGCGGCGGAGAGGCCAAGCTGTGTGAGTGTATACGCTTCGACTTGCGCAAGGGTGAGAGTCCTTAAGCTTGGCCAGTGCGTGTCGAGAAGAGTGCAGTCTGCTTCGGTGCGGTTTTAGAGTGGAGTCTGTTTCGTTTAACTGAACAGCGTGTACATACCGGAGTCTTGAGAGAATTTAGCGAGCACAGAGACCGAGTGTTAAAAAGCAGCGGTAGTTCATGTATGCAGTTTAACTTCTGTTACAAGTAGCACAAGAGGCCGCTCCTACGTTCAAAAACGAATGAAAAACGTGGTATGAAATTTTTTTGTAAAACCCTTCATTTCCGAGGAAATTGAGTTTGCAAACGAGCGTGCTCCGGCCGTGTACCCCAAACAACTTCGAATACGTTATCTTCGTGAACAGACCCTCGCACGAAAAAATTCCATTTCACATTTTCCATTCGGTTTTACACGTAGATTAATAAAACCCGAAGCTCATGACCTGTCCAGGATCTCCTAATGCGAGAGCTACTAAAAACATCTCTGTAAGGAGCTCTTAAACGAGACCGGCGCGCGGTCCGACATCCGCGTTCAGTAATATTACAACACTGTGGGGTGAAGTGTTTTCGTGTCGCAAATTGTGGACATTCGCGCGGGGTAATAGTGTCCAACGCGATATCATCGATAAAACGCGGAACGACGGCGCCCTTCGAGGATACGATATCCTTGACATTTTATTCCCGCGACCGTTGTAACGCGTTTTATTGCAACCGTTGCGTTTTTATTGGCGGCCCCTTCAACCCCCGTCACCCGAGGAAATGCAAAACTATTAAACCGACGTTCCTCCGGCCGTCCCACCGCGAGGAAATATGTGAGCGAGTGCTTAACGACCGCCGTTCAATTCTCTTTCCACGCATCGACATCCGACTGAAAGCAATTTCATTTAAATTACGCTTCTTGCCGGTGGTTCGATCCGTTCGAAAGAGCGACCGCCGTGTAAGGGCCACGCGAGTTTATCGAGCTGCGTACCTTGGATCCAATTGTGTTTCATCTGCCTTGCAAAAAAAAAAAAACCCGTCGCGGGAAATGAGACGCGTAATAACGTGGCCTTCGTACGACTCGATCCTGAGATCAGTAAACGCGTATCCATCGATCTTTTTTTGGTCCATTAAGCGAGAGAATCCTGTCCAATCCCAGTGTTCGAATCCTAACGAAGTCTTAAGTCCGGAGGTAAGGTTGTAGGTTAATATTACGATAAGTAGGTTTAACTTACAGTTTTTCGGCGAGGAGCAAGGTGGCCAGGTTCTCAGGTATCTGCGTCAGTCCCCGGTGAGAGCACTCGACCTCCTGACCGTTGCACGTACACAACCAAGGGCATCTAACACTGTTCATGTCCTCCATCGTCCCCGACAAACTCCCGAGACCGAAACTCCCGAGGGCGGTACCGTGAGAGGCGCCACCGCCCAGCACGGACAGGATCAACAGAAGTCCCCAGGCGCAGACCACGGAACCGCAGCTGACGCTTAGCAGACGCAGCGACCATGCAGGCGCCATGGCACGTGCCATCGCCAAGATCTTCCTATTAATGTCCTTCACAGCGCGATTGGGACCCTCGAGGATTTTGGCGATGCTGTCTACGCGACTCTTCGGCTGGATGTTGGGCTCGTAGAGGCTGAAGCAGGCCGCCTCGGTCGTCGCTATTCGACCGACGTTGATGGTTGGATAGAGGCAATTGGGCGCTGGCTCGAGAAACGAGGATATCTCGAGTCCCTCCGCTGGTGGGCAACCGAGGATCCTTACTGGCTCGAGGATGGGGTCCTGTTCCAAGCGTATGACCGAGCACTCGAGCTCATTGGCCGTCAAATCCCTCGAACTCTGGATCTGTCTTTCCGTGGCTTTTCCTCGTGATCTGTCCCGCCTTCGACCATGAACACGGCACGATCGATTGGAATTCCTTCGCGTGCTGTCCGAGCGATGCCTCGGGATGGCGGCTGCGGGCGTCCTTTGCCTGTGCGTCGGGCAGTGTCCCCTTTTGTCGATCGTCTCGCCGCTATCCGCCAACGTCTTCCTAGGCCGCTTCGAACGGACCTCGGCGCTGTCGACGGCGAACTGCAGATCCAACGCGACGCTGGATGTCTCCTGACGATGCCACTGGTGGACCAACGCTGGCGTCCCGTTAGACGCTACGCTGCACTCGATCCTCGACGCTTTGCAGCCCTTCGATTCGTCCACTTTGAGGACCCGTCCAGCATCCGCCTCCGCGAGACCTGGACCGCAGGTCGTGGCGAGGTCCTCCCTCGACGACTGGTCGATGTCCTCCGAGCCGATCTTAGAAACGGGTACCGACGACGCCCGCTCGTCAGCTAGACCATCCAGCTGGCCCTTTCGGGGGCCGTGTGTGTGGCCCCCCACTTGTTTCAGAGGCCCTTCCGAGGAGATGTTGTACACCACTAACGGCACCGCCCGTTCCTGCTCATCCTGGGCGACCGCCCTATCTGACTTTATCTTGACGCTGGTCTGTGCCCTAGTATCTACCGTACCCGACCGGGTACGTGATTCTCGCCGTGGAACGGACGTCCACGAACGATACAGCGACAGTCATTTACCGGATTCAGAGTGTGCTGCTCCTTTGCCAGATGTTCGAGCACCTGATGTGGTTTTATTTAAATGTCGCGTCCTCTTTGGGACCGTGAGGCTGGTTCCGTCAGGACGATGGTCTCTTTGCCTAGATGGCTTCTGTGCGCTGAGGTGACGACTGTCGGCGCGTTACACGGACATTATAGATGGCGATGCGTCCGTCGTGCTGCCTGTGGGTTGGGCCGGAAACTTGACGCGGCAGTGATGCATCACCTGAAACGAAAATTGTTCGCGTTAGGGTACAGGATCTTCGGCGTCCCTATATTGTCTATAATTTCTCAGATATATTATTCGTAAAACGTCCGCAACGACGTGGTACGCGTTCCTCGGCGGAATTTAGACGCGCGTGCGGGGGCGGAAGTTGTTCGAGGCAAGGTATTACAAGCCTCGCCGCAATAAAGCCGCAATTCAGTGAGCTGGATGGGTGTCTTCCGCGGGCGCATGATATACGTTCCACCGTTCGGCGGAAGTTGGATGCGTTCTAGATAGAGCGCGCCACGGTCGCACCCCCCCGCCACGAGACACGACAGCCACGACACACAACGGTAGGACAATTTTTTTTCCGCCGTCATGCCCACATGCGACACCGAAAAATACATCTTCCGGCTATAAGCAGATGGGCTGGGACGTCTCGGATGAAAAGGGACGGCGGAAGAAGCAGAAGAAGAGGAAGAAGCCGTGGAACCGAATGGCGCAGCCAGTTACAAAGAGAGGAACTCGCCGTTGCAATATCGGAAGTACGAGAAAAATATGCTTTCGAAGCACAATCAAGGACTTGAACGCATTCCATGCACAGCCGTTCGAGTCGCGAGGCATATTGGAATTTTTCCCCCGACATTTTCCATCCGTCCCTCCCCCATTTTCTTTCTTTGCGCGTATACATACGCGTCCGCGCACGCTCTCGCCACCCCGCCCCCCCTCCGTATCCGTCGCCATGTTTTCCTTCTTTTCTACTTGTCCGCCCGGTGAACGTGCCTCGAACGAACGTACGTGATGTCTCATATACATGTTGCTCGCTCGTAAGTGCCCCCGAATACGTTTCCGCGATTTATAATTTCGCTACGTGCAAACACTCGGGAATAGAATCGTCCGCCATTGTCCACTGCCCGAAATAATATGCGCCACCGAAAGTCCCGAACCCCTATCTTCGACAGCTTTCTTTCAAGTTTCGCTCTCGACGATCAGAGCACAGTCCACTGAAAGTATGATTCCCCCAATCGCGAGCTAACCGAAAGGCGAAGCGTCCTCAAAGAGCGACGGAATATGAAAGAAGCCCGCGTAGTCGCGACAGCGGCTCCGCGCGTCGCGCATTGAAATTCGTCGAAAATCTAATATTCCCTTGGAGAGCCGGTACAGGGATCGATAATTCGATTAGCAGTAGTCGACACCGAGAACAGTTAGGCGGGACGCTTTCTCTGTAGACACTCTCGCCACGCTCGAGTACGGTTAAAGTAGCCGCCACCCCCCGATAGGAAGGGGGTGGATGTGAGGTGGTGAAGGAGGACGAAGAGGGGTTGAACACCACGCACGTATAATATTGTCGAGCACTCTCCTGCAGATATTATCGGGGGCCTCCGGAGCCTCTGATGTCGAAGTTAAGACGCAGGGGGGGGGGGGGGGGCCCCCCCCCCCGGCCCCAGGGCCCCCGGGGGGCCCGGCGCGGGGGGGGCCCGCGGGGGGTGGGGGGGGGGCCCCCCCCCCCCCCCCCCCAACTGTGTTCCACCGGTGCTCGGAATTAATTAATAACGTTAGCGTGCATTAATTGAGGCAAAGTAGCGTCGGACGGTGTTCGAAACTTTTTCTTTTGCCTGGCCGCTCCAACCCTTTCCCGATACGTCACGCGTAAAGCGTGAACAAGACGATAGGCAGAAGAGGGGGGGCCTACGCCAGAAAATCGATTCTCTCACTCTTCAGGCCTCCGCTGGCCAAGTGTAACGCGCCTGTGCGTGCACTTGATGTAATTAGGGAAATTATACGTTAGAATAAATTGCGTTCGAGGACCCTGGGAGGGAGCGTATATTCGCGAGCTGAAAATTGAAGGCGGAAAGAAAGGGGGGGTGGGCATTGGATAGAGGCTAGGTCTCGTCTTTCGTCCACTCGCGTGTCAGCGGAATAATTGGTAGGGCAAATATTTGACTTCTCCGGTCCATTGATTGACACTTCAACGTTCGACCCTTCCTTCCGCCTCCCTTCCCCCCCCCCCACCCCCCTAGACTATAATCACGTGATTCCGTGCACGATTCGACGAGTCTGTTTCCCTTTCTTTTTAACAGACTGGCTGGCGGTGTTTGGAAAGTGTATTAATGCTTTTAAAATTCCTAGAGCAAACAATAGTGCGCCGATGCACCTCCTGCTCTCCCCCCGGTCTTCTTTCACGGTGAAAAAGGGCAGAAGGGACAATATTGACAGAGATCCCGGGATCCAGCGACCCCCTGCAACGCTGCGATTCGAATCCTCCGTCCACCTTCAAGGCGGTGCAAAACGAGAAGCGAGACATATGCTGCAGCTTTTAATGAAATTGACTGGGCAATTTCACGCGTGACGCGATGGCTGAGCTCCGTCCACGATCGTGGCGCTAGTGTTCCTCGAATACACGGGGAAACAAGTCGCTGTTCTCCCGTGATTGCGTTCGACTTGCACAGCCCACGTATCGAGGGGGTAACGCGAGGTATGGGAATTGGTGCGCGACCTATTTTTAGCGAAAAATTACGAAGTATACAACGAGTTGGTACTCCCTCGAAATACATCCGCCATAAGAGACCCGCGTATCGACTAAATGATATTTGCCGTGGATGCTACAAAGTGTACTCGACGTGGAGGAGTGTATGACGCACGGAGAAGTAGCGACGAATCTCTTTGAGCTGGCGACAGGGGGAAAAACCGGGAAAAACCAGACGGTTCTGGGATAGCCAATACGGTCCCGTCCCCGGAATATTGCGTCCTTATTGTAATATATTTGTAAGCCACTTCGACAGACAATTTCATCCGCAGACGTATGTAGGCAGGTGGATACACGGGAAGATTCCTAGAAGGTATATCATTATATTGCATCGGAAGAAGGAAGGGGGATCGATTATTTGTGGAAAGCTCCGCGAAACAAAGGGAAAAGGACGCGAGTTTGTAGGAACGGAAGTTCCACTATTCTGCATTTTGTTGCGCTGCTGCTTTATTCCCTTTGTTCCGCTGTTGATAACTATGAAACGTTTCGTTTCGTGCTTTTCGTTTGTTAAATGTCTCGCGATCAGTGGTTCTCAAACCTTCGGCGACGTGTACTCCTCTCTGCCTTGGAGGAGACGAGTGATTCTCAACTTGGCTCAAAATTGCCTCGATGAACAATTGAATGCAAGGCTAGTTTAAGAGAACCTGAGTGACATGCAAACACGTATAAAAATATACATGCAAGTGCATCTTTAGTCGCAGAAAAGTTTTCGCGAATATAGAGAGGACGGGATCGTCCCATAAATCTCGAAAAGAGATTCCGGAAATGTCCATCGGGGCTCGTCGCGTCTCGTCAATAATATTCACGTCCCGCCGCTCCGACGGGCATATATCGAACGTTCATTATGTGTCCATCGAGTGCTCGGGATAACAGTTTCGTCGTCTCCATCGACTTTCGATCACGGGCTCGTCGTGGTTTCAGCCTGCTCGCCGTGCGACATCGATTTTCGATCGGTTCTCGGCTCGTCCCTCTTTCGCCCGCGGGACGAGCATGTCCCATCTTAAAACGGGGACCTTAAAAATCCATTTCGCACGGACCATTAGGCACACATGTTAACCAAACATCTCCGCCTCCAAAGCAAACTGTGGCCCCGCCAGGGTTTTCCACGAAAAATCATCGGTTCCGTGTGTCTCGTTCACTCGGAAGCCGAAAACGGAGAAAAGCCGTGTTACAGGAAAAGTTTGGTCGAAAGTGGTGGTAGTTTGCGGGCAGGGGTGGGGAGTGTAGGAGATGGGAAACCGCGCGTGCCTGCCCCGGTGTTATGTTTTCCGCCGTTACGGGCTCGTGTTTCGGATAGGGGGATGTTCGCGGTGGCGCGCTACCCCTTTTCCATTATCCCCTTTAAATTAAATGTTGAATCTTCGCGTGTATCGCGCCGAACGCGTAAAAATCCGCGTAGCGTGGACCGGCGTCGTTATAAAATTCGCGTTCTATTTTATAGTAACCGCATCGCGCGCGCGCGCGGAACCAGAGCAAAATAGAAACGCTGCGCGAATCGTTGTTCGGTGCATGTTTACGAGATCGTTGGTCCGTTTGCTACTAACGATAGAATCGAGTCACGAACTTCTCAGACGGTCCGAATACCTTGAAAATCGTAGTCGTAACTGCTTGGAAAGTCTCGAACGCGGAAGAATCGAGATGTATAGAAAATACCATTCGCGGGGTTTCCGTCGACAGCGGACGGTAACAATAAAACTCGTCTCGATACTTCAGCAATTCACCCCCGCGCAAAGGCGGACATGTATTCACGGGCAACGGTTCACCCTACCGAAAGAAAAAGGCGGGAAAAGGGCGGGTGGCCAAGTTCGATCGACGGATTAAACGAAATAAGCGGCGTCCCCATGAATCGTATCGAAACCGGCGCACAAATGAAACAGCCCTAACTCGCGGTCCCGCTCAAAGCAACACCAACCGAGAATATACCTTTTTATGGGTTTTACAGATCTCTCGACATGAAAGTAAGAGGGGAGAGTCCCCCTCCGATATTAGGTTTCCCAGTGCGGTTTTCAACCACCCACTCGATCGGTTGATCGGTCGACTTTACCCCGGGGAAATCACACTAGATACGAATTGGACCTCCAACCCCTCCGCGGTTCCCTCTCTTTTTCACCTTTCGACGTTCTTAAGAGGAAGTCCAAGGCCGAGAGAGAGAGCGGAACACGCCCGAGACCCTCGACGACACGGAGACGGCGCTGTGTATTAATCGGGAAAGGATCTTCTTTCGTTCCTCCGAGCGTCCAGCGTCCTTCCACCCTTGGGACGCCCGCCGTCGGGAAAGGATTATCCGAGAAGCGCTATTTTTCGATGGTGTATCGACACTTCGGTGATTGCTGGAATCAATACGCCACCGCCAATGACGACGAATGAGAAAACGTACACCCTCTATCCTTCATAAATTCCCCTATGAGCGAGTTTTTCCGTGGGTACAATTTGTAGAAAGATAGACTACCGCTCATAGTTATCTTCCCAATGAAACTTCATTTCTCCTTCGAACTACGTGACAAGTTTTCGTGAAAGGCGATTTGTTCTGCGCCCGGATCCGCATGGTTTCGGTTCCTCAAACTGCCTAGCCGGCTATCGGGTTTAACCCGATACCAAGCTATCCAACTGACGATCAGAGTTTAGGTTTCGTCTCTTGGTGTTGTTGTCCTATGCATCATCAGAAACATTGAACCCAAGAGCAACACTTCTTGAAACTTCTCACTAATGCTCGTGACTAGTTCGTGCTAAAGACCGTGTCAATATTTAATTGAAAACAAAACTAGAGAAGTGTTATAGTGACGGTACAGTGCACGAAGAGACGGTACACCTCCTCTTCTCAGCGCCAGAGGGAAACCGCGAGGACGCGCGTTTCTCACAAGCACGCCGTCCCGCCTACATTCATATATAAGCCCTTCCCGAGCGAACTCCAAATATCCCTGTGTCTAAGGCACGGGCCTGCTAGGTAGCCTTACCGACGAGTCCACTAGCTGGCCCAGGACAAAGTACTGGCCCTTGAAACTCGTATTAATTGGCAGTCAGAGTACATTGCTCTGCGCCAACCCCGATGAAAGTTTCGTTTTTCGGAACCGGAGCTCGCGCGGGATATTACGTTATAATAAACTGCAACTCGGTGACGCAAAACCTTGAAGAAACGGTGGGAGGGGTGTGGGGCAGCCAGCGCGGAATGGAAGAATTAACCGCGGCGAACCTGCCTCTGTCTTCCCTGGTTGCTGCGTTTATCCCCGGCCGCGCGTTAATAAATTAAACCGCGTTCCTTTTTCTCCGGGCGGGCCGATAATTTGAATCGATTAACGTTCGCTCGAGCATTCAATTAGGCGGAGCGGGGAACAGGCTAAAAACCGGCAAAAATCCCGCCGCCATTCGATACCGGCGCGAGATAGCGAGACCTGTATTACCAGACGCGCGTCCAGCGAATGCTACCGAAGCAGCCACCTGCGGCCAACTATCCGCGAATATATATTATCCTATATTAGATTACGAGTCACCTACAGGCGGATCTATAAATTTCCTCGCACGATAGCGCATTGATTAGCGAGTAAACGCGCATTGCGTGCACGGGTCCCGCGTCCGCGAAGGGGGATGCCGAAGAGATCTGGTCCCAGGCTCGCTGGGACCACGATCGCCAGGACACCGAGCGTTCGTCCCGGCTGCGTGTCGCGCACTATCTCACGCAACGTCTACAGCCTCCCGAGGACCCTGGCCACGGTAGCAAACCTCTCCCGTATCCGTTTCGCGGATCGAACAGTCCTGGCGCATTCCCGCGCCTTCTTCCTGGTGCACCGTCGTTGCGCCGTTAATTAACACGTATAGGGACAGATACCAACAATTGTTGGTCTCGTTTCTTCGCGATGCGGTCCTCCTTTCCTGGCCACGTTGCTTTGCTCGAGCTGCCTCCTCGGGAGGAGTTGAGACCTTGGAGGAGTTGGGGTCCTTGGTCTGAACGATGACATCCCCAAGTCCGAGAGGATTGAGTACCATGCGCTGAGAAGGTCTAGGAAGATCTTCGTACCCTGCATTGCGTCTATTACCCTCTTCTTCAGGCTTGGTAGGCGTTTTTTAAATCTCCTAAGTCATTTGCATGTCTCATCATTAATTCATTGCATCCTGCCAATCGCAGCCCCTAATTAATCGCCTCCCAATTAGGAGGATGCCTCTGGAAGGCACTTGAGTGCCCCTATGGATGAGGTTCTATTATACTTCCTGGAAACGCTGCGACAAAATATAACGGCACGATTCCAATTGTATCGCTTCCGAGTGATGTCCTCGGTGCGCCTAATACAATACACCTGGTGATCAGCGTGTCACGCAACGAGCTGCACCAGGAAGAGGAGGATCGCTCGACATGCGAAACGAGTATGCTGCTGCCCTACCATTGGTCCCCAACGCTTTCTATAGGCCCTGCACTGGCGACTTCTTTCAGAATGACCTGCGTAACGACGGATCTATCAGGTTATATATTACTCCTGCCACCACGACGTTTAGAGCTTCAAGATCCTCCAACGGCAGACGTTTCGAGGGCTAAGGCAAGTGTTCCCTCGCGACGCTGGGGAGGACTTGGCGTAGGGAAAGGAGGATTTCGTAGGGCAGGAAGGGTGGCAGAACCAGGAGAGCGGGAGTCTAGACCGATTAGCGTTTGGTCGCCGGAACTGGAAGACGGGCTCAGAAAACCGACGGAAGTGGCCGGACGCACCCTTCCACGAAGAGGGCTGGGAAAGACAAATAGAATTCGGAAGGAGTTTTTCTCTACCAGGCGAGATTTAATAGCCCTGTGGAATCGTGGGTCGTATGGCTCTGTGCGAGTGATATATCCATCATTCCATGAGACATCCTGAAGTCCTTGGTACGATGCAGACACTCATCGTCAAAGGCGAGGGATTGGTAACGTAAATCGTAAGCTACTATTGATAGAAAATCTAGTGGACCATCTGGCGACATTGGTAGTCCAGAATCCCAAAGTAATGAAGCCCTAGGTTATACTAGTGATTTGGGTTAGGTCTAATTGGTAACGTAAATCTTAACCTACTATAC
Source organism: Hylaeus volcanicus (assembly GCF_026283585.1). Classification (NCBI taxonomy): domain Eukaryota; kingdom Metazoa; phylum Arthropoda; class Insecta; order Hymenoptera; family Colletidae; genus Hylaeus; species Hylaeus volcanicus. The sequence goes on from NC_071982.1 coordinate 6,775,649, forward strand.
CTAGAAAAGTCCATATTGGGCCATGTAACTTCACTGGTATACCAGAATCCCAACGTAACGAAGCCCTATGTCATACCAGTGGTCTGTGAGCCACCGTCGACTCGTGATTTCGACGATTCACGTTCTTGCGCTCATTGATATGATAACGTGGGCGGACCTTGACCGTCGATTTTCACATACCTCCACCGCCACTGTGACTCCCATTTGCCCTCGTTCGGTCAATTGACATAGTTACGTGCTTCAATGATCGCCGGGCGCATTCCTGAAGCTGTTGAACGGAAGGGTCATAAATTTTAGCGCCTTTCTTGCGCGTTCGTGTCTGAGAGTAATATCGAAGCCGGTCGGATCGCCAAGTTCTTGCCGCGGGATGCGGCCCAAGTGACTCGGTGTTCTCAAACACTGCGTTCGAATGTTCAGCTTCCCGGGAGGAACTATTATCGCGAGTAGCTCCGGCAAAAAGACGGCTCCTAAATTTTCTGCCCCCGTGTTCCGACTGCCACCGGTGGGAAATAGGAGTTTCATTGATCCCAGAGGTCGTCAAACTTCTTACGCTTATCGGGCGGGCGATAGAGCGATTTAGTGCGTGCGACGATGTCCGAGCGCGGTGTCATCGCTGCTCAATATCGACACGGAGCCGCCTTATCGCACGTGCGCGACATTAATCACACCGACGCCACGGACTCGAAAAGGGAATCCATTCTCCGAGCACGCCACTTGCACGGAGAAAAGGGTTGAAGGAAAAAGCTCGGTTGAGCTGCAGTCAGCGTTTTTCCGCGACGACTGTTAAATAAAGTCGTCCTACGGCGTGTGTGCCAATGGCAAATCTATAATGGCCCGAGACACCGTCCGTTCGTCTCGTTTTTGCTACTCCTACAAAGTAGGCTGCGTTTCGACCGTGTCCAGTCTTCTTACCGTTCGACAACGTCCACCGCGATTGGAAAAGAAGCACCGTGACTAAGATCGATGGACTGCTCGACGATGAGCGATAATTTCGAGCTGAATACGCACGGACGTATCTAATCTCGACAATGTAGACTGACCGATCCGGGGACGCTAGCGACGGGCACCGGTTTCTCTGGATTCAAACATTTATTCATCAATTCCGAGACATTCGTGATCTTGAAGCTGACCCACGAGTACGGAAAGTCCTGCGAATCCTACGAATTCTACAATTTCTACAAGTCCTGCGAGTTTACGAACGATAAAGATTCCGCGGGTTTAAAGAGGATCCGTTTTTAGAACCTCGGTCCTCGCACCCATCGCTACTTACGCGATTGTCGATAAATGGAGTTCGTGGAACTTAAACGGCGCGTTATGTTCGCCGAGACACTTTCGAGTGGACGACTAATGCGAATGGACGATACGAATGCACGTCCAAACGAAACAGCGTGTCTTCGATAAGATGAACAGCTTGATAAAGGCGTTACGTTCCTGATAAATGCAGCCAGCATAATGCACTCGTCTCTTTGCTCCGTTGTAACTGGAAGGACGGCTTCATCAAGCCTCTCGTCAATTGAAATATTATCGAATCCCGGGTAGGATACATCGGTGAATCCCACGGGGGACGGACCTAGCAACATTCGCGACAGCGTACTGTTCTTGTTCTCGGTACTCGAATAATCCCGCCATTATTAATCGAGAAACAGGAAGACGCGTTAATTCGTCGATCCTGGAATATCCAAGGCAAAAGAAGGAATATAATATGGATAAGTAGACACGTTCCAATAAGTTTAATCTCACAACAAATCTATAAGTAATAACGCACTCAAATACATCGCGCGTTATTTATTCCTATTGATTCCGCAGCCTTTCGCTTGAGTAATGAAAATGCCAAAAAAAAAAAAAAAGTAAACAATCATATATCATCGCCAGCGAAGTTCCCATCTTTCTCACGGCATTCCCATAAATTTTCGATGCCGCGGATTTCTCGCGTCAATTCTTCCCCAGCGTTTTTCACGGCGTCCATAGCACCGTACACCTTCCAGCGTGAAATTGTCTAACGATTATACCGCTAACCGGCCGCGGCGGTGTGCCACCTCGATTGAAACTGAAATATACATCGAAAGGCGGTGGAATTGTGCAACCGGCTATCCCCATTAATCACTCGAATGGATTTCCACGGAATTAAAAAGTAACTAGGATATACGCTTCCTCGTGCCTAGACCCGCGCTGCCGGCGCTGGACGCGGAAAGGCGTAAATAATATATTTGGAGTGGGAACAACGTTGCCTACCGCAGTATTTCACCTGCGCGCGGGTTGTTTTACGACGCGTTCAGGACGACACCTATCCTTACCTGATGCGAACGTGTTGATTACAGGACGCGTATCTACGCTCTCGCGCGGCCAGTTTCAAGAACTGTTATTCGTAAAACGATAACGAGCCCGTGCGTGGCTATCTCGGAGGGTTTAAGATAGGACGCTCCCCAGATAGTCGCGACCAGGATACGGAATTCCCGGTGTAAACCATATCTGGACGTTTAGTGCGCAACGAGGACCGCCTCGCGCGATTGAAAACAAAGCATCTGTCAGTCCTCGAGGCTTGACGTGCCCCGAAATGTTCAAACCCGCGTGAACAAATGGATACATTCATCGGGAACAGTTTGAATTTCTATATCATACCGGACCGGGCTTGATCGTGTCTCAACTTGAGGAACACTGTAGGTATAATGGATATACTAACTAACTAAGAAGCCTGCAGTTACTTCACACTCATAAAATTCAGATAACAGACTGACTAAAGAACCATCACGAAATTCCTCAGTTATTGAGAGTCCCGCGTCACTATCGGCGGCAAGTGATAGGAGGAATTTATTACGCCGCCAACATTAAGTTTCCAGACGCGCAACTACCCGACGCCACCCTGAAAAAGCTCTTCCCGTGGCTCAGCGCGGAAATAACGCTTCCAGCCGGGGATAAAGGATGAAGATCAGCCCCCAGCTTCATCCCCGCGGAGCATGTTCACGGGCACTCCACTTCGCACACGAATTTCTTGGTTGCCAACACGCACGGGGTGTGTATCGCCGTTCTATCGACGCATGATTCAGCACACAAAGAACAAATTTGTTCGTTGCACTTAGGCACGATCGATCACTCGCCTCGTCGTGGCTCCCCGGCTACTTCAAATCTCGATTCACCGCTGATAACGATGCCGGTGCATTAAGCGAGTGCTGTTAATTTGTTGCTCGTACACGGTGCACTTCACCGCCGGAAATGTGCGAGTTTCCGTTCCGTTGTTAATCAATTACGTTGCTTGTCGACCGTCGGAACGCACCGTGCGCGCTGTGTGAAATCGTGCTTCTTTTGTTTTCGGAGCGAGGCAACAGGAATTTCTCACGTAATAGCCCCTGGGGCTCGACGCGAGAGAACGCGATACTGGTTCGCGAGTATTGAGAACGATTATTCGTGCATAAAAATTAGAATAGCGTTTGATGCTTTGGACTTATGGATTACCAGGTCTTGCACGGTTGTTTTATCCGGTCCCCTTTTCATTGGTTGCGAGTCCGTCGTGGATTATTATAGTTCCGTGTCGCGAGTGTTAGACGCAGACAAGCGGATCCTCGCACAGCTGAGCCCGGAACCTGATCTCCAAGCTGACATATATATGAATGTAGGAAATAATATAGGAAAGAAATGACAAAACACACAAATTCGTCTCGGCTCTCGACCCTCACGGTTCTCACTTAACGACTCGCTAACAACTACTAGTTTCAGAAACGACGCGACGCAATTTTCGTCGCTTTTTTCCTCCACGCAATCACTCGCACTCGCGAGCTTGGGACGTACCACAGTCATAGACTACTAGCGCCGCTATGTATTGCTAGCGCCGTCAGATTCTACTAGCCCGACCACTGAGTGACCCGCCTGGCCCAGGACGAAACGCATCCCTTTCCTTCGGTCGTTCCTCCTCCTCCTTCGTCTTTCCACGTACCGAACCACCATACACCGCCAGCAACGACGTAGACGTACTCTTTCACGATAGATAGCGATCGGGCACGGGTCTCGCAGCTTTATTCTTTATTCCGCGCAGGCAGCCCAGGAGAGGTTGGATCAGCCAGAAAAGATAGAGGCGGCCAGCCGAGCAGCCAGGAAAGATAGGACGGAAGGAAGGAAGGAAGGATGGCGAAAATGGCGGTGGGAAGGGGCGACGAGACAGGGAGCAGCGAGACTAGCGGACGGAAGACGGGGAGCTCGGCGAAATTCTCGTTTCACGAGCTCACGAGAAGAAAAGTATGTCGGCTACCGTGAATTATGATAAATATCGCGACTGTGACGCTGCGATTTTAGAGGCTACGTAGCCGCGGGGGTGGCACACGCGCCTTTAACCCGATGTTATTCTCGATCACCTCGTTCTACACAACCTCGCCAGGTTACCCGGCGTACATACCGAGAGCCACGTGGATTTTTCGATCATTCCATCGAATATGCCGGGCTCGTACGTTGAACTAGTTGACTCCCCCCATAGTGTCAAGTGGAAGGTCGTGCAGTTCATCGCCAGGGGGTCTGGGGCTCGTGATCGATCCTTGTTAGTGGATCAGGTGAGAGGAAGGAATGTCTCGCGGAGAAAAGCCTCAGGATGAGATTCTTCAGATTTGGAAAAGGATTAGAAGATTCCTGGTGTATGTGACAGTGGTCATAGATATTCGAAACACTCGTCGGTACAGTCCGTCGAGTTTGGACTCGGTAGAGACTGGATCATTTACTTAGAGAAAGCGTAAATTCAAGGGGCAAATGCCTACCATCTGGCAGCAGTGGTAGCCCGGCACCTGGATGCATCGCTGATGCGTAACCTAACAGTGGTAGCACCTGGTCTTGCTAAAGTAGGATTCGCAAGTATCGACCCCTTCCACGTTTTACTAGCGCAACAAAAAAAAGAGATAGTCTCTGACCACCAAGCATCTCCGAATCCTACTTCAGCAATGGGCACTCCGACCAGCAGAAATACTGCGGCGCTAGTAGTGCAGAGCGAGACCTGGTCCAACCGGTTGCATCGCGATTTTCGCCCCACCTTGTACACCTCCACCGCAACGCATCGATCTCCCTCGCTCTTTCGCGGCTGTCACCGGGCCCGTATACGTGCACGTTCCGTTCCACCTGTCTGTTTTACCGCGTTTCCGTCGTGTTGTACCCATAAAACGAACCCTAGCCGACTCCCATGGGGTCGCGCTAATGCCCGCCGAGAGAATGAGGAATGCCTATGCGTGCACAGGGATCGACACACAGCCACGTGGGCCGTTTCGGTGTCCTCTGGGCGGGCGCGTGTGCGTGAGCCCTACAGGGGGTAGTTCGTATACCTCAAGCGGTGGCTTTCCTTCCCACGTTTTGAGGGGTGAAAATGCGCCCCTGGCGAGCAGGAAGGGCAGGTAATTGTTTTGCTCTAGCTGTTCCCGTCCTTGTTCCTCATTCCTGCACGCCTCCCTTCCCCCTCTGCCTGTCCTGTCCTTTCTCTGCGCCCCTCGACAGGGCCAAAGCACCCTTTGAAATAGGCGAAAAAGGCGGTGGCATTAAGTCGTTCTCTCGCAACGGACGTTTCCTTTCAATTCGATCTAGTGGTTGTCTCGAAACACTTCTTTACGAAGATGGTGCAGAAATTGTGGTAAATTGTGAATAGTGTTGCCGTAAGTTAAGCGAAGAAACAAGGATACGGCGATTTGTGACGTCATGTTCCGCTCAACGCGTTGAGGCTTCGCTAGCGGACACGATATAAGAAACAAAGATACAGCGATGTGGCTTTCTTCCTCGTTACATATGACGTCACTCTTTGCTCAACGCGTTGAGGTTTCGATAACAGCC